>NW_004086369.1:0-8399 GCF_000220395.1 Ichthyophthirius multifiliis | reverse complement strand
TCTCCGACTCAGTAAAATATTATATTTATTTATTTCATATTATAAATATAATATATTTTCAGTAATTTAGAAATATGTCATTATTCGAAAGGAAAGTTCAAAAATAATTAAATTCTTAATCTAATATCATTTATATAATAAAACAAATATAGATTTATATAAGTAATAAAGTATTATTATATATTATTTATAGTTTGTTCTTTATTTCGATTTAGATAAACATATTAATATTTAAATAATATATATTGAGATTAATAAAATGTTTATTTATTTTTACAAAAAACTAATTTAAATAAATATTAGTCATTATATATTTTTTAATAATAATTACTTCTTCTTCTTTTTATTTTTATTTTATAATAAATAAAAATAAAATATTAAAAATAATTTAAAGAAAAATTCATATTTTAAAAATATTGATTTTGATTGATTCTTTTTTAATTTAAAATAAAAAATAAAAATTAGAAATAAACTTCATTTTTTTATAATTTAAAAAATATGTATATATTATTATCTTTTTTATAAATTTAAATCATAAATTATATTTTTAATAATAGTATCCATATATATATTATAATTAAAATATATATATATATATATATATATATATATATATATATATATATATATAAACAATGTGAGCCTGACTATTAAATTATATTAATATATTAAAATCGTATTTTTAATTAACATATTTTTATATACCAATAAAATTTAATTATAAAATTTGATTTTTATTATATCAAACTCTTTATTATAAATTTTATTAATAAAATATTTATTATAAAAAAAATATTATAAAAAAAAATGACAGAACATAACAATTAGATATGGAATTTCATAATTTCTTCCGATAAATTTGGCTCAAATATTGATTTATTATTTAAAAAAGATAAAATTCATCGAACTTTCCTCGGAGGATTAATAACTCTTTCAATATATGTAGTTTCCATATTCTTAGCTTATATTTTTGGATAAGAACTATGGATAAAATCAAAGCCTACGACTAATTTTTCGGAAGAAACAGTATTTTAACCTGAAAAATTTGATATGAATTACACAAATTATGTATTTATTTTCGGAATTTAATTTAGAAATTGGACCCATTATATAGACCCTACTATTTATTAAGTAACTGCTGTTTAAAAGAATATGAAAAAATATTGGAATGATAAGCTTTAAAAGAAAGAAATATCATCAGATGAAAAAGAGTTAATACTAGAAAGATGTACCTAATAATATTATAAGGTAAATAATACGAATTTTTTTTGTTTATTAATAATTATTTATAAATACTATTTTTAACAAAAAAAAAAAAAAAAAAAAAAAAAAAAAGGATGCTAATGTATATGAATAATTAAAAGAACTTCCAGGCATATATGATATGTATTGTTTTTAAAAAGATAATGGGATGTATATAGAAGGAGATTTCGAAGCAAATGCATTTTCAGCTATAGAAATATCAATAAAGGCATGTAATTAAGAAGAAGAAGATTAAAAAAAAGCTTAAGGGAAGCCTTATGTGATTTGTTAAGATAAAAATATAATAAATGAAGTATTAGAAACTGCTTAATTAAACTCTTATTTTACTGATAGGTTAATAGATCCTAAGAACTTAGAGTAACCTTTTTAAAAAATATTAAAAGCTTAATATTGGCCTGTTTCTAATAGAATAAGTTTTATTTATTTTGTTGAAAAAAAATAAAAAAATAACAAATAGGTAAAGATATAAATCTATATAAAAGAAATATATATATGGAAAGTGATTTAGGTTTTCTAGATTAATAGATAAATATAAAAAAAGGAACTGTATTTTAATATTAAACTGAGTAAATTATGTTTCTTAAAGAAAATTAATAATTTGTACATCTAGTATTAAGATTCGAAAAAGCTAAATAGTCACGTTATTTTAGATAATACTAAAAACTTTAAGATATACTTGCTTAAGTTTCCGGAGTTTCGAATCTATTATTATTTATAGGGTATTTTATTTGTAGTAAATTTAGTTAATTTGATTTAAATTATAATCTTGTGAATGAAATTTATTCTTTTGAAAAGCCTTAGGAAGATTTAAAAAAATAAAACTAAGATTTACTATAAAAAGATATAAGAAAAAGTTAATAATGTAATAATAACAATTTAAATTGTATTTAATAAAATGATTAATAATAATAGCCTGATATAATTACTTTATAATAAGAATCTAAAAAAGCAGATGATTTAATAATATCATAATATATGCTTAATTCCAATTAAAATTAAATAACAAATAAGTAAATAGAAAAACTATTTAATGTAAAAATTATAAAATATATATAAATATATTATATATAAAATATAAATTGTAAAACAAATAATATTTATTGTTACATAAAGAAATATATATATATTTATTTAGTTGTTATTATATATATATATTATTAGGTTTCTTAAAAAAGATTATAATTAAATTGTTATTCTTATTTATCTTATTTCTTATGTCCTTGTAGAAAAAAAACTAAATAAATAACTAAATAACTAAAATATTCATATAGTTTACTAACAAATCATTTAGATGTATAGTTTATTATTAATAAACTTTTAGAAGTAGATAAACTGAAATTATTACTTTTAAATTAAGATTAAATAAAGGTTTTTAATTATTTACCAAAACCAATAATAAAACAAGAAAATATAGAATAAAATTAAACTTCTAGTTATCATATTAAAAATAGCAATATCGATATTAATTATTAAGATTTTATTTTTATGGATAAAAAATCATAAATATAGAAAACAGCAGAAGCATTCGAAGCATTTAAAAATATAATAAATTAAACTGAAAAAAATTAAGTAGATGAGAAGCTTATTTAATATATTGATCCTAATATTTAATCTTAAATTGGAAAAAAATAAAATTTTGATATTAATGCGGCAACGAATGAAAAAAACATAAGAAATTAATTTGATTATAAAAATGTAAATAATAATAATAATCCTTCTTAGTAACATAGTTTTATTATTACTAAACCAGAAAAAAACAGATTTGAACTTATAGATAATTCATAAATAAATGATATTAATTTATAAAGAATATTGAAAAAATAGATTATGTAATCTAGTTAAAAAATAATTGCAAATGAAAATAATAAAGAATGTATGTCGGTAAATAAAGTTATTCAATAATAGTATAAATAATCATTTATTAATAATTATAAAAAATAATGAATTAAATAATTAAACTTATTTTCCAAATTATAATAATTAAATAATTTATAAATTTAAAAAATGTATAAAAACAAAAAAAAACTAAACTATTATTTTATAAATATATCATATTATATATAAAACAATTCGTATTTGTTCTTTAAATGTGTAATATAAACAATTAAAATATTATTTTTCTTATTTATTTTTTAGATAAAATTTATTGATATGTATAAAATAGTATAGGTCTTTAAAATAAAAAGTACAATATTAAAAATAAAAATGATTTTGATAAATTTTTTAAAATTTAAAATAAATAATTATAAATGGGGTTATCTAATTATATTTCAAAAATATATAAATATATTTTATTAATCGTTAAATAAAAAAAAAAAGTTAACAAAAAATAATAAATAAAAAATATTATATAATATAAAGTTAAAAATAAATTAGATATTTTTTTTTATTATTATTTAAATGATATATTAAAAAAAGAAATTATATTTTAATAAAAAAAAATTTTAAAAAATAAATAAAATAATAATATAATTTTTTAAGAAAATTTTAAATATAATTAATTTATTTTAATTTAATGTAAAGAAATATATTTTAGAAATAGAAAAAAAATATAATAGTTTAATATTATAAAAAAAAATTAAATAAATAAAAAATATATATAAAAATAAATAAATAAATAAATAAATAAATAAAAAAATATATATATTTAAATATTTTTAAAAAATATATATATACATTAATTTTTTCTTTACATATATTTATATATATAGATTCAAACATATTTTATATATATTATATTTTTTTTTATAAAAGATATATTTATTTTTTATTACTTTTCTTATGTAATAGTATTTTATTGATGCATACTGTATGACATATTTCTTATTAGGATTTGATGATAAACACTTAAAATTGTAATATATAAATTAAAAGAACTTAGGCAAATTTAAAAAATAATTAATATAAGATACATTTAAGACTATTTTTGTAAGTTAAGCTCTTTTTATTATGTATTAATATTCTAGAGGAAGATCTCATTATTTAAAATATTTAAAATAATATATAAACAGCACTTTTTATGGTTTTTGTATATCTATATATTATACAAAAGAGAAATTTAATTATAAGATGAAAGAAAATTATGTATAAAATATGATTAAATGACAAAAAATAAAAAAATTAAGAAAAAAAATACGTGTTGAAAAATTAATACTTATATATATTTTTTTATTATCTAATTTTTTTTTTTTTAAATATCTAAAAAAATATATAAATATAAAATTATTTAATATAATAATTAAATAAAATATGAGTATAAGATCATTTGATATTTTTAAAAAAGTAAATTAAGACATAGACACGTCAACAGCTACTGGAGGAATATATTCAATAATAGCTATAATAGTAAAAAATAACTTAAAATATTAAATAAATAAATAAAGGCCGGATTAATATTATTCATAAATGAATTTAATGAATTTAATACTACAAATATAAAATCATTTATGATAATAAGTTAAATCGAAAATGATTTAGTAAAGGCAAATTTAGATATAACGATATAAGGATCTCCTTGTCATTGTAAATATATATATATAAATATATATATATATATATATATATATATATATATATATATATATATATATATATATATATAAATATTTATTTTTATATTAATTTATATATTTATATATAAAAAAAGTACTTGCTTTAGATTAATAAGATGATGTAGGTTCACATATAGCCGATTATATTGAGACTTTAACAAAAACAAAAATAATAAATGGTATAGAATCTCCTTATACATAGTAAAACGTATAAAATTATAGAGGAAGTGAAAATGAATATTAAGATTTATTATAATCAATAAAAGATAAAGAATAATGTAGATTTAAAGGAAATGTTTTTTTAAAAAAAGTACCAGGAAATTTTCATTTTAGTTATCATTCGAAAATGGATTTATATAATAAATTAAAATAAAAAAATAAAGAAGAATTTTAATAACTTAATTTAAATTTTGTTATTAATCATTTAGGTTTTGGATAAGAATAAAATTAAATTTAATAATTATCTATGTAATATATATTTATATACTATTATATGTATTATATAGTAATATTATTTTTAATTTAGATTTGGATTTAATACTAATAGTTATTCACCTTATGATAATATGAAATTTATACTTGAGGGAAAAAATGATTTTGATTAATATTTGAAAATTATTCCTGTTTAATATCATTATAATAAAAAAGGTATTCATACAAATTAATACAAATATGCTATGTATACTTCAAATATTGTAAATAATATATATTTGATTATCTATGAATATAATAAAAAAAAAAATTTTAAAAAAGGAAAGAAAATAATAAGAAGATATTCCTTAAATTACTTTTAAATATGAAGTTTCACCAATAAATATTGTCTATAATACTTAAAAATAAAGCTTTTATCATTTCTTAGTTTAAGTATGTGCTATTGTAGGAGGTATTTTTTCAGTAATTGGCATAATAAATAGCCTTACAAGTGGAGTTATCTCAAAAATAAGAGGCTGATAAAATTTTATTAAATAAAATTTTCATACTCAAACATATAAATTAAAAATAAATAAAAAAAATAAATAAATTATAATATTTATTTTTAAAAAAAATGATTATATTTTAATTATAAAATAATATAATCTATATTTAAAATATATAATTTAATATGTAAATAAATAAGAAAAATTATATAAATATAAATATATATATATATATATATATTTAAATTATAATTATATTTAATATATTTATTAACAAATATTATTTCATTTCATTTCATTTATAATATTTCTTTTTTATTTTCTATATTTTTTATTACTTTTTATTATATTAATTATTATATTTTAAACTTTTTAAATTTTTTTTTTTTTTAACTATTTATAATTATTCTTTTTTTTATATATATTTTTAATAATATTTATTTATATTTATAATATTTTTTTAAATTATTAAAAATTACAAATATTTTTTTTATACAATTAAAATTTAATATTCTCAAAAATAAAATTTATAATAATATGCTAATTAACAAAGTAAAACAAATAAATAATATTATTAATAAAAATTTAATAAAATATAATAAATGGAAGTTTGGATAATAAAACTTATAACATTTTTCACAATGTTTTTAATTATATTACTAACCGGAAACATACCTTTACGTGTAAAATCCTTTAAAGAAAATCCTCGAATAATGTCCTTATCATCTGCATTTGCCGGTGGTTTATTTTTATCAATAGGAATTTTACATATTTTACCTGAATCTTAAGAATAATTTTAGAAATATTACCAAAATCAATTACCCGAATAATCGCATGTACAAAGAAATATGTAAAAAGAAAATAAATAAGAGTATTTTCCATGGCCATATTTTATAATAGTGATAAGTTTTGCATTAATCCTTTTTATAGACAAAGTTATAACGGGTGGTCATTCAAATGAGGAACATAATCATATAGATTAAAATTTATAAGAAGAAGACTAAAGTAAAAAAGCTAATTTTATAGAAGAAAAATAATAATAATTAGAAAAAATATAAATTAATTAAAGTAGTTAAGAATAAAAATATATATCATAACTAGTCAGTCCTGATAATACTTCTTAAAGAATTTAAATAAATGATAATATAATAGAATTCGGAAATAATAAAATAAACATAAAAAAACTCACTTAAAGATTAGGAGATGAAGATTCTCATATAAGAATGAGTTTATCAAAACAAAAAAAATAAGTCGAAAAAATACACTAAGAAATTAAAAAATAAGATTCTTAAAAAAACTTAAAACCTTATATACTATAAGTAGCTTTTGGAATACATGCAACATTAGAAGGATTGGCTATTGGACTAGAAAATAATTGGATTAAATGCTTAATATTAGTAGCAGCAGTACTTTGTCATAAATGGGCAGAAGGAATTACGATTGGACTATCATTTAAAAAAGCTAATATTGATTTAAAGGTAGCTAGTATAATGATCATTATTTAAGCTGTTATGAATCCTATAGGAGTAGGAATTGGATGGAGTTTAAGTAATTCAGGAAGCTTAGTTATGGGCATTTTTATGAGTATTAGTGTCGGGACTTTTCTTTATATAGCTACTTTGGAAGTTTTAGTAGAAGAGTTTAGTGATAAAAGATTTAGGTTTGAAAAATTTGTATTTTTTTTAATTGCAATAGGGTTTGTAAGTAGTTTATGGTTTTTAGAATAGGAAATAGGACATGATTGATGATATTAAATGCTCTAAATTTTGTTTTGTTTTTTTTTAGTATTATTGTTTTATATATATGTGTATTTTTTTGTAAATAATAATAAAATAAATTATTTATTATAATTTTTTATATTATATTGATTTTTTTTTTTTTATATTGTAAATATTAGATTTTATTAATATAAAAAAAATATATTTATTAAATACTTTAAAAATTAAAATAAAATAAGAATAACTAAAAATATTTATAAATATTATGTTTTTAAACACTAAAAAAATTCTGTTTTTATTTATATTATATATTGTGTAATTGAAAAATCTTCATTATATATTTATTTTGTATAGTATAATTTTTATAATTATATGGATTTTTTTTATAAAATAATTAATAAAGATATATGTAAATAAAATAAGTATTATTAATCAAGAAATAAATAAAATTAATATAATATATATATATTAATTAATTTTTTATTTCAAATAAAATAAAAATTATTTTAATTTATAATATTCTTTATAACACAGAAATTAAAAATATGGCAAATTAAGTATAATTTAAAAAAATGATTTTATAAATAATAAAATTAAAAAATTTGATATTATAAAAAAACATATTAAAAATATAAAATAAAATATAAAAAATTAGAATAAAATTAAAATTATTATCCGATATTGATAAAATGGAATTAGTAATAAAATATGTGTTAAATAAAAAAAGAATAGATATTATATTATAAAATTGTTAAGTTAATAAAATATTGATAAATGTAAAAAATTTCAATTTAATATTTTTTATAATTAATTATTTTTAAATAAATATATATATTAAAAATATTTTTAATATTTATAGATATGTATAAAAACAAAATTACAATTAAAATAAATAAAAACATTATTTATATTATGATTTACTAATTATTTTAAAAAAAAACAAAAAAAAT
>NW_004086370.1:0-56150 GCF_000220395.1 Ichthyophthirius multifiliis | reverse complement strand
TTTATACAAACTATAAAAAAATTTAATATTATATAAAGAAAGTATTTAATATATTTATAATTAATTTTTAGATAAAATAATATAATATAATATAATATAATATTTATTTTTATTTTTTTTAGTTAAGAAAATGCTTATTTTAATACGAGTGTCTTAAATTTTATTTGTCTTAACAATTTTTCATAATATTTTTCTATTTTTTTTAATTCGATAATATTATTTATTCTGTTATTTTTTTATTTTTATTTTATATTTATTTTTTATAAAGTAATTAACAATAATAGGCTATTATTAATTTTTTTTATATCCTTTTTATTTTTTTATTGATTTTTTATTTTTTATTTTTTATTTTTTTATAAAATTAAAGTATAAATAAAATAATATTTGAACAAATAATATCGCATAATATTTTGTATTTATTAGAAATAATTTTAAATATTGATATTGCTTAAATTTAGTTTTTAAAGTAAATATTAAATTTTATTTAGAATTTCCTAATCAATTTTTTCAATGAAATTTATGATTTCTTTATCTTTTTTTTAAAAAATATTTTTAGGGTTCCTAAATTGCCAATTATTTCATAATTTTCTATCCTAAAAAATTATTGTGCTTAAGTTTAATCTTTAATTGATTCTTATATTTTTCAATTTATTTATATTGAAAATTATTAAAATTAGCTTAAACATCTATTTTTATGGTTTACTTTATAAAAATGAATTTAATTTTCATTTGTATTTAAATTTTTAAATTTCCTTTTATTTTTAATTCATTTTATAAATTTTTGTTAATAAGAAAAAATATATATTATTTATATAATACAACATTATTAAATTAAAAAAAATTAATATTAATTATATATTAATAATTTTTTAAAATAGATAATATTTGAATTATAATATAAAATGTATTCATAAATTAATGTAAACAATTAAAATATTATAAAATATAAAATATAAATTATACATTTTGTTATTCTTACTTTATTATTCATATAATATAAATTATTTAATTTTTTTAAAAAAATTAGAATTTATATTTTTAAATAATTATATAATATAATCAATTATAATAATATGTTTATTTAATTCTGATATATAATACTAATAATATAAATAAAAAAATATTAATAAAAAATTAGGAGATTACTTAAAATTAAAATTAGTAATCAAAATATAAATTTAAAATACAAATTGTTATTTTAATTTTATTAGTTTATCAATATATTTTTATTATACTTTTAACTGATTTATTAATAATCATTTATTTTCTTAATTAGATTTTTCATCTGTGTCAAAAGTTTTAGGTTAACTATTTTAAAATACTTATTTTAAGTTATGAAATTCATTTGTTTATTTGGCAATGTTTTAATTATTATTATTTTCATAATTAGAATAATTTAATTCTTTTTTTAATTATAAATTTTAGAAAAAAAAATATATATATAAATATATATATACGTTTGTTATTTTCTTAACATTCGCTTTCTCTCTTTTCAATAAAAATTATACTACTTTTTTTCGAGTTATAAATTTTACCTTGTCCTGTTTTGCTATTGTTTTTAATATTATTTTCCTTTTATTTATTAAATTAAATATTTTTGTAAATAATATTATTTACTTCTTAAAAATTATTTATATAAACGTTTCCTTTTAAATTTAAAAAGCTAGTAACTGGACTTTTAAAAAGAATATCTTTTATATTAATAATGAAATTTTTTCTTTTTTTTCATAAAAAATAAAATAAGAAATAATAATTAATATATTATATATTATTATTAGTATTAAACTTTTAGAATGGATTTTTGCTTTTTATTCTCCAAATTTTTTTAATGTACTCATTTGTTGTTAAATTTTGAAAAATTAAAAAGTTATGAAAAACAAATAGAATAAAGGAAAAAACAAAAATCTAATTAAGAATAATATATATTTGTCTTAATTTTATTATTTTTATAAATTAATTAAACCATAAAAATATAGATAATCAAAATTATAGATAGGTAATTATTATTCAAATAGTCTTCCTTTTGTTAACTTTCTGTAATTAAAATTTCAATATTTTAAATTAAAACAATCAAACATATGCTACAGACAAAAAATAGAAAAAAAAAAAAAAATCTTTTTTTATAAACATTAAATTAAATTATGTATTTTATTTTAAATTTATAGGTTTATTTTATTTTATTTATTATAATAATATTACCTATAATTTCGTTTTCCAATACATGTTCCCAACCAAAAGCAATGATGATCGAATCTTTCTACACAATTATCACAAATGGAACAATGAGAAGTTCTTGGAGGTCTATATATAGCACCTAAATATAATAATTTAAATTAATTATTTAATTTATTTTTATAATATCACATACATGTTGTGCAAAATTTAACTTTAAATAAATGAGATTTATTTTTAATTAAATAAAGAATATATTTGTATTAGTATTCACCATTTTTAATAATATCTTTAAGTGGAATTTTTAAAAAATCTTTATTAATTTCGATATTAGAATTCTTTTTTAATAATTTTGTTAAAAAATTTATTTTTTACATTTAAAATACTATTTTAGGGATTATTCCTGGGTCGGAAAAGTTAACTAAAATCATAAAAATATTTGTAAAAATATGAAAAACTATAACAAAAATATATTATTTTAATCTTTTTAATATTATAGCATAATGAATTATTATTGCAATATTAATTAAAGAAAATGTTAATATAAATTTAAAATTTTCTGACCTATAAAAAAAAAGTTATTTTTTTAGTATGAAATACCAATTTTTTATTATTATTATAATGATATTAATAAAATACCCACTTAATAATAATCCTTTGCAAAATATTTTATTTCTAGATAAAAAGATTTTGTAGAACTTTTCACTTATTTATTTTTCTTGAAATTAAATTTATTAAACATTCATTTTTATAATATAAATTTAATAATATAAATAAATAATAAATATATATAACATAAAACATTTATAGATATATTATTTTTACATATTGTTTTTTAATTTTTTTAAAAAACTCAATAAGCAAAAAAAAACAAAGTTTGATAAATGTAGAAGGCCTTTTTATTTTTATTGTATATTTATAAAATATTCCTGTAATATAAAAAGTAATATATATATATATATATATATATTTATATATATCATTTATATTTATAAATAATTAATATATAAAAAATTATAAAATATCAAAATGCATAATACTTTTTACACATAATTATTATTTTTTATAATTATATTTTTTTAAAGAAAAAAATATATTTTATCTTTTTTTTTTTTTATTAAAAATTTAATATAATTATTTTTTTTAATTTAGAAAATTAATCAAATCTTTTATTCAATTTTATATTTTTCACATAATCCCATATTTTAAACTCTTCTATTTAGTTAAAAGTTACAAAAAAATTTAGTTAGTTGCATTGAAAAATAAGGTAATATACCGAAAACTGGTAAAATATAACTGAAATTTTATATAAAAAATTATTTTTTTTTGAAAAAAATGAATGCATTTATCAATATGTTGGTTACAAGAGCTCCTTGCATATAATATTAAGCTTTTTCAATATTATTTTCGATAAAAAAATAATCAATTTTACTGCATTCAGGATGATATAAGATTCTTTCGTAATAATAAAGATTTTGATTATTTAAAACACTATTATAATAAAGATCCTTATATATTTTTAAAGCTTACTTATTTGTTATTTTTTTATTAGTTTTTTGAATTAAAGCTTTTTTAAAACTTTAAGTACGCCATAATGCTATTTTTTCATCTTAAATATTAAAATTGACGTGATTTTATTCTAGTGAAAAATCGTAATTTGATAATTCAATTTAATTTATATATCTTTCCATTATTTACTTCAATAAGTTCTTAGCTTATTTATTTTTATTTTTAAAATTAATATTTTAAAATTACTAATATATATATTTTTTTTATTATAATTTAAATTTATTTTTTTTATGATTATTTTTAATAATTTTTATATATTATTTTTTTTTTTTTATCGTTTTAATATATTTATAATAGTACATATTCATAAAAAATGCAAAAATTAGTTATTAATGAAAACAAATTTTCTAATTTAAATTTACATAAAATTTAATTTAAGACATTCAATAAAAATTAATACTAATCTTAAATTAAAATATAATTTATTTTTATTTTACATTTCGTTTATTAATTTATTATTTAAAATCATTAATTTTTATTTTACTTTTAATCTTTTGAATCATACTTTTTTAAAAATAATTAGATTTCACCATAATCTAAATTGATTAAATATAATATATTTGATTATTTTTTAAACTTTTTTATATTAAAAACTATATTTTCCTTTAATTTCATTTAAATATAAAGAGATTAATATATTTGTATTTTTGAATATAAAAAAGTGTATAAAATTATCAAAATATCTAAAAATATTAAATAAATAATAAAAACAATATAATTATAATTTTTCCTTTATAAATTGATGAAAATTCTTTATTTTTATTGTTTGGATATTGTGTTTAGATCTAAATAAAATTATATATAAATAATATTTTTTAATTAAAATGTATTATTTTTTAATTTATTTTTATCTAGATATAAATATTTATTTTATCTTATTATATTTATTACATATTAAAAATTAAAAATAAAAATATAAATATAATTTATATTTTTTAAAAAAATAAAGATATAATTGATAAAAATTTTTATATAAATTAAAAAAATATATATAAATGCTAGATGTTTAAAATTAATATATTTTCCTGTTACCAAAAGAAAAAGTTCATAGCGCTTATAATTTGATCAATATTAAATTTTTAATACTCTTTATATATTAATTTTTAAGCTTTAATTAGTATTTTATCTTTAGCTATTAATTTTATATTTATAACATGTAACTATAAGAAAATATTTTTAAATTTTTCATTTACTTTATATACATAAAAATATTCTTTTAACATTTCCAAGATAAATTTATAAATTAAAAACTAAGAGTTAATTTTACTAAATTATCCATATGTTAAATCTAATAAACTAGCTCTAAAGCACCCTAATCAGTTATTAAATTAGCATTAAATATTAATTCACAAATTTTTAAATTTTCTATTTTTCTTAAATTTTATCCTACAGTAAAAAGCCCTTAATTTTGTATTTTATTTGCATAAAAATCAATATAAATATCATATATATGTTTGCATTTTGAAATTTAATTTATAAAATGTATTACTCCTTTTGTACTTAATAAATTACAAGCAATAATTAAATATATTTTTTTTAATTAATTTCCTATTATTCCTAATAATAATGCTAATTATTCAGCACCAAAATCAGTTATATAATTACCATGTAAGTTCAATTTTAATTATTTTAAATTTTAAAACTAACTAAATTTTTAACAAAATTTAGAAAATTCCATAATCTTTTATGCATTCTCCTATTATTTCTATAATAATTTCTTCTCTTTAAAATATATCTGAAAGATCTTGAACTTGTAAAACTTTTTGAAGCCCTTTTATCTTAAACATATATTAATAGAGATAATTAAGATTATTTATTAATTTAATTTTTATTTTTTTAAAATTTTGTAAAAATCAAATATAAAATCCTATTTTGAATAAGACTATTATTTAATGATATTATATTATAAAATTATAAAAATTATATTTAATCATATATTTATATGAATTTATTTAAAAATAACCTAAAAAATTAGCTTATAAATTCCAAACTATATATCTAAAAAAAAATTAAATACAAAATATAATTTCATAAAATTTAAATAAACATTTTAAAAATAATCTTATTTTTTTATATTATAATTAATGTAAAAATCAAAGAAATTTCTATTTTTATAAATAATATTAAATATTATATTTACATTTATTCTGATATTTTTTTTTTTAAAAAAAAAACTCAATCATTTAAAATTAAAAGTAAAAAATGAATTATAACTATTTTTTTTGTTATTTGGTGTTTATATCAAAACAAAACGATTAATTAATTAATATATTATTTTTTAAATAAAAATCTTAAAAAAAAAAATTAAATCAAAAAATTTAATAATAATAGCAATTTTTTTATTGTAAATATATAATATAATTTTTATATACAAAAAATAATAATTATTAACTAATACTTTAAACTAATAAAACAATTTTCATAAAAATATTAAAAAATTTTAAATTTAAAGTATTTCAGAATAAATATAATTTTTTTAATAATATTTGATTAATAATATAAAATACAAAAATATTTTTATTTAATAATAGTTATGCAAAATATTTTTATAATAAAATTAATTTTAAGAGTATTTAAATTACAATTAGCAATTTTATTGAACATAATATTAATCTAAAATTGAAACAACTTAAGAGATAAACTAAACAAATGATTAAAATTTTATTTATATTTTAATAATAAAAAGAAAAAAGGCATTATCTTTCATAGATATTTTTATACAATTTAAGATGAAGTTTTAAATTAAAAATATATTAGAACTTTTGAGGCAGTTTAAGATATTTAAAAGTATAAAAAAACCAAATTATTTAAAAGTTTTAAAAGGAATTTGTTAATTAAAAATTTTTAAATTGATATTTTTATATTTTAAAATAAAGACTATTTGACAATTTTTTATTAACATAAAAAAGAAAATAAAATAATGTATATAAATTTATAATATTCATTAATAATAGTTTTTTTAATTTAATAATATTTTTGAAAATATCGAATATTTAAATTTTAAAAATATATATAATAGAAAATGTTTTAATTTTGTTATTTAATTCTTTAAGTAAATAAATAAAACAATTAGAGCATATTTAAAAATATATATTTAATTATTTTAAAATAGTTAAATAAATAATTTTTTCTTACTATGAATAATAATATATTTTTGAATAAAATTTTTTGTTATTTATTATTTCTAATAAAATTTTGTTATTGTATTTAAGCTGAGTTAATAAAATTTTATATAAACATATATTACATTAAATTAATAAATATAATATAATTATAGCATCTATTTATTTAAAATAATTGTAAATAATTTAAATGTAAAGCTATTCTATTTTTTTGTTATAATAAAATAAATCTTAAATTATAAGTTTATTAGTATTTTTATAAAATTATAATAAGAATATTTGAGATTGTAAATATTGCATATACGATTGTATATTGAATATTTATTTTCTATCAATTTAAGTAGATTTAGATAATTTTTATATTATTTTATGAATTACAATAATTAAATTTTAAGTTTTTTTAATACTTTTAAGTAATACCCATTCTTATAATAAAAAATTATAAAAATAAATAATAAATTAAATTAATAAATACAAATATAAAAGATTTGAACAGAATAATATATGTTAATAATTTATTTAATTTTAAAATATTTATTTTTCAGTTGTTTATATAATATATTTATAAATCTTTTTTCTTTTTTTTAATATTAATTTAATTATTTTATTCTATTTATAATATAATTTATATCTAAAATATGAAAAAGAATAGTAATGCAAGCGAAAGCATTATATATAAAGAAGAAGGAAATAAAGCATTTAAAAATAAAAATTACGAAGAGGCTATATTAATGTATACGAATGCAATAGTAAATTTATTTTTGAATTAATTAAAAAATAAATAAAAAAAGGATTTGGATTAAACATAAAGCATTTTTTATTCAAATAGATCTAGGGTGTATAAACATTTAAATAAAATTGATGAAGTAAAATAAAGAAAAATAAAAAATATTAAAGCTATATTTATTAAAAATAAAAGGCTATACAAGATGCCTAAAAATCATATGAATTAGATGAAAAAATATAAAAGCACATTTATTAATGGGCTAACTAATTGCACTTAAATGTAAACTAAATCCAGAAATTATTGATTAATTAGAGATTTCTATTAGTAGAATGACTAAAGGTTTTTATTTTAACTAATTTTTAATATTTTTACATTCTAGTTTAAAAGCACTCACTTTATGTGCTGGATAAAAAAATAACATTACGAAAAATAGTTATAAACATATATAAATCGCGGGAAGAAATTGAAGTGGTTTATTTAAGAAGAATAAAAGAAGAAAAAATAAGAAAAAATACTGAATTATTTATTAGTTTCTAAATAATTTTTATTTAAATTTTACAAAATAAAAAAATAGGAACTTGCTAAAAATTAAGATAATATTAGTAACCATTTAAAGAAAGAAAATTGTGATTTAGTTATTAATATATTAATTAAATATTTATAAATTAATACATTTAAAATAGTTGAAAGAAATTTTAGGATAAAATAAAGAGTTCATTATACCTGAATATTTTAAATGCAAATTAACAAAAGTTATTTTTTTATTTTTTCTCAATTATTTCAATTATTACTATATAAGTAAATTATGATTGATCCAATTACAACTAAATATGGAAATACATATGAAAGAGAAGCTCTAGAATAATATTTTTAAGAAAATGAATAAATAAGAGATCCTTGTAATGGATAATTATTAATGAATAAATAAACTGATATTATTTCTAATATAAATTTAAAATAAGCAATTTAAGAGTTTATTAAAATGTAATATATTTTATAACTAGTAAATTAATTTCTTTTATTAATTAATAGAAATCCTTGGGCTTTTGAGTTTAAAGAAAATTAAACAATAAATGATTTAGAGTTTTGAGAAAATTATTTAATTTTTTTTTTTAAATATTTAATTAAAATTAAATATTATTTTTTGTTATTTTGTTATTTTAAATTTTTAAGAATTTATTTTAAAAATAATTATTGAATAAATAATATGTATTTATATTTTTTTTATGTAAATAATAAATATATATAAGTTTAATTATTACTATTATAATATTTATTCTCAAAACATATATTTTATTTCTTATTTTTAAATATTAAATGCATAATTTTCATATAATTTGTATTTGTTTATTTACGCTTTTTTTTTTAATTTAATTTCTTATTAAATCGACTTTTCCTCATCATTTGTTTAATTCATTCCTAAATTAGAAGTAATTTATTCTGTTTCACTATTATAGTTATAGGATTTTAGGAAATATTATAAATTATCTTAAATATTTTAATTTTATTCATTCTTAGAATTAAGAATTTAAACCATTTCAGTGTTCATATCTTTTATAATTTTTTTTTAAATTTTAGTATTTTTATTTGGCTTGAAATTAAATATTTTCTCAGATTATGGTGATAAATCATTTTTTAATGGAATTATTATTTATTAATTTTATTTTAATTCATTAATATATAATTCTATTTTTTTATTATTTTCCTTGTTTATTTGAAAATAGCGAGGTTTAATTTCTATTTAAATATTTAAAATATTTAAGACTTATTCAAACTTTTCCATTTATTTACTAATCATTATAAGGTCTTCATAAAGATTGTAAAGTTTTAAACAAAATTCATCTTTCTCTTTTAATATTCTATCTATATTATTTATAATAATTATGTTAAAAATTTTAAATTAACAAAAAAAAATAATACCTTTTATCACATCTATGACTGCAGAACAATAATTAAATATAATAAATAAATCAGAAAAAAAGATTTTAAAAGATTCACAAATAATTTGTTATTTTTAGCTTGTACAAGCAGAAAAATATACTTTTTAATGGCACTTTTATTATAATTAAATTAATTTATTATAATATATAATATTTTACTTTAATAGTTAATTTTAATAATTTAATAATAGGCTTAGTTTATTGATAAATCTACTATATATCTAATTGTTTTAGATTTTATAGAGAATTAGTTTTAACATAAGAAGAACATTCTAGATAAACACAGTAATTATTTGCAATAAATTAGAGGAAAAAATAATAAGTAATTATTATGTGAATATGAACTTAGTCCACTTTTATTATTATATTAATTAAAAAAATATATATTTTAAATTTACTTTATGTATATGCCTTTAAATTTGAGTTCATCTCTTAATATAAATTAATTTCACTCATTGGAATACAAAAGTCAAGATCTAAAGAATGTATCAATTTATGTATTAAATATAAATATTTTAAAGATTAAAGCCATAATTAGGAAGATTTTAAATTATCAAACAACTTTTTAAATGATTATTAAGAGTTTATATCTCTTTATAAACATTATATTTAGCTTTTAATAACTTTTTTTTGAAATGAATTACAGTATAAAATAAATTTATAATTTAAGTTTTAAAATAAAATATTGAAAAATTTACTATTAAAATCTTTTTAAGAAGGTGTATTAAAATCTTTCGAAGTATTTATTTTTAATAAAACCTGTAATATAGTAAAAAAATTTATTTATTTTTTATAAAATAATTAAGAAAAATATAATGTAAGTATTACTTTATCAAATTAGTTGTTCGTTACTATATACTATATTATATTTCTAAGAGATTACATATTTAATATTTTTTATTAATATATAATTATAATTTAAAAATAAATATTAATTAAATATTTATTTAAGATAACATAATAATTTATTATTTTTGTTTAAATTTTTATTTATATTTAACTATAATTTTTAAAAAAAACAAGAAATAAGTGTCTATTTTTTTAACAAATCAAAAAATATATAAAAAAATACATATTTATTATTAATATATATTTTATTTTCAAATTATTTTCAAATTTTTTATTTTTCAAGATAATTTTAAGTGAGATTTTATAGAAATATTCGTAATTATATAGAATATTTTATTATTTGTATTTGATTTTAATAAATATTATTTTATTTTCTTTAGAAATAAATAATTATGTTTTAC
The DNA here is from genome assembly GCF_000220395.1 of Ichthyophthirius multifiliis. Lineage (NCBI taxonomy): Eukaryota > Ciliophora > Oligohymenophorea > Hymenostomatida > Ichthyophthirius > Ichthyophthirius multifiliis. Next base: position 45,370 of record NW_004086370.1, on the reverse strand, counting down.
TTTTTGAATACAAAATTATAAAATCATGTATTTTTTTTAATATATACTTAAATTGTTAATTTCTTAGAGTTCGTATAAATAAATTAATTTTTTAATTTTTTTAAAAACAATTAATATTATAATTCTTTATATTGAAAATTAATAAGTCACTATAAAACTTTTCATCGTTTATAAAGGAAAATTTTTATATTATATTTCATTTAAAATAATTAATAGTCGAAAAAAAATCATGTGTACCAATAAGCTAGTTTTTTTATTCAGTCTTTTATTTTAAAATCAAAAATTAAAAATCATGCTTTAAAAATAATTGCTATCAAATTATCATTGATAAATATTTATTTCATAATAATGAGAAAAAATAGATATAATTGCAAAATTAAAAGCTTAAAAATATATTTTTAATTTATTTTTTATTATTTAAAGTAAAATTTTTTGATTTGCTATTATTAAAAACTCATACTTAAAAAAAATATAAATATAAATAAATATACTAATTAATTATAAAAAAAAATATATCATATGTTTAATTAATACATAACTATGAATAAATTCAAAATTATGTAAATCTTTTATATTAATAAGTTAAAACTTCGAATCATATTTAATTTAATTAATTAAATATTTATATATATTTCTTTTCAATAAATAATTAAAATAGATAAAATTATTTTTTCTTAAAAAATTTTATTATGTGTAAATTATTTTATTATTTTTTCTGTATTTTTTTTAAAAAAAAATAATCAAAAAAAACAAATGCGAGAATTAATGGATTAATTTTATTGTTATTTAAAAAAAAAAAATTACAGAATAAAAAAAAAAAATATCAACAAATAATATATTCAACTTAATTATATATATATATATTTATTTTAAATATTTTTTATTTTGTTTCTTTAAATATTCAATATATATTCTTAATATAGTTGTGAAAATTATCATTTTCAAGAATAATTAATATAACCTTTATGTTTAAATTCTTGAATATTTAGGAATATCGAAATTATTTGATATATAATAAAACCAGTATTTGAACTTCGCAAAAAATACCAATATCATGCGGTGGTGGAAGATAATTCCAAATTAAAAATACTAAATTTATATTAAATAATATTTAATTTATCTTCAGATATATCTGGTAGTATTTAATTCTTTCAGAAATAAGAAGTATACTAAAAATAATAGTAGTAGGAGTGATATATCTTAATTATGGTATACTAAAGGAGTTCAAAACTACTAATTATAATATAAAAGATGATACTGTCAATATATTTATTTTTACTCATTACATACTTTTATGTCCTTAAATTGATATTATTATAATGGAATTTATAAAGTGTCTAACCCAAGATTTTTTTTTAATAAAAAATATAAATTTAACTTATTTATATATATAAAGGTTTTTTAATAATAATTAAAGAGAGCGAGCTTTAGATAAAACATTTTTTTAGGAAAATCTATTTACTAAATCAAATATAAATAAATTAAAAAAAGGTATTTTTGATCGGCATATTATTTTAAAAAATAGTAACTTTAATTTTTTTTCCATTAAATATAAATATTTATTGGTTTCATATTAATAATAAAATTATTTTTCAAATTAACGATTTTAAGTTACTAAATAACTTTCTTAATTATAAACATTCAATTTTACAAAATAAACTTATTAATCTCATATTTATAAAAAAATTATTATTTTTAAATATAAAAAAATATATATTGTATCTAAATCGAAGGTTTAATATATATAATTTGAATTATTTAAATATTAAAAATGTTTATTTAATTATTAAAAATATGTATTACATAATTTGTGTGTTATATTTACAATTAAATTTCTTAATAAAAAAATATTAATTTTTCTTGAATATTTTATTTATATTTTTTGATGTTCCTTTTTTATATTATTTTTATTTGTTTTTTAATTAATTCATGGCATTTAATTAATTATTTAATATTAAATAAAATAAACAAAGCTTATTTGTATAAAATAAAAAAATAAAAGAAAAGAAATTTTATTAATTAATTTAAAAAATAATTAGTTGTTGATATTAATTCATAATAATATTTAAATTATGAACTTTTTCTATTTATAAATTATACATTTTTTACTTAATAATATATATTATTGCATATTTAATTCTTTAAATTATACTATTTATTTTTTTAACTTATATTTAAAAGAAATTTAATTTAAAAATAAGTATTTGATTGTTTAAAAAATTCAATTAAAATATTTATTTTATATTATATATTTTATCAAAAAATCCAAAAAGATTTAATTTTTTTTTTGTCCTTCTATTATTCAATTATTAATACTTTTATTCTATAATAATTCATTTAATTTATTCTTAATTATATACTTATTATTTAATTTAATAAAAAGTAATAAAGATATTTATCAATCTAAAAATAGTTTTTTTTATATTATTAATATTTATACTAATAGATAATAAAATGAAGAGAATGTTTTATCTACAAAAAACACACTATTTAGTATTTTCAAGTATATATAGAAAACATTAAAAGCAATTTCATACATGTATAAAAATTCATAAACACGCAATCAATTTAGTTAGAAAAGCAAATGGAAGATTAACTTTAGTCATTATTATTAAAAAAGTAAAAGCTGTAATGATGATTTTTATTTCAGTTTAATTTAATTTATTTTATTTAAAATTTTTATAATACTTATATATTCTATGTTTTTAATTATTTATAATTGGTTCGTCATATTTCTATATTTTATTTATTAAGCAATTTAAATTTTCAAAATGAATAACTTAATAATATTCAATATAATTTAAATATTTATAATAATTAATTTTTTAATTTTAAGTTTATACTATTCCTATTTTAAAACTTTTATAAAGATTTAGTGTTACTTTTACACATAAAGAATTTATTTTTTATAAAAAATATTGTTTTTTTATTTATAAAACTTTATTAAAAGAAGGTTAATTTAGAAAAAAATAAAATATTTTTTTTTTTAAATATAATTTTTTTTTTAAATTTTTTTTTTTTTTTATAATATTAATTATTAATTTTTTATAATTAGAATAAATAAAAAAATAAACATCATCAATTAATTATTTATAAAAATAAATAAATTCGATTTAGTTATAAATTAAAATAAAATAAAACAAAATTAAAAATATATTATTAAATAAAAAAAAAAACAATTAAAAATAATAATTAAAAATATAAAAACATATAAGCATATAAAATGTAAAAATAAGATGATTAATCTAAAAAGTCTCTTGATGATTAATAAAAAAAATAACTCGAAGATTAAAGATTAAAATTAGATTTATTGCATTGCTTTGGATCTTTATGTTCAAATAATTATCGAAATGCAGTCGTAAATAAAATTAATATAACTAATAAAATAAAATAATAAAATAAAGGGAATTATAGAAGAAGATGGATATAGTATATTATTTCCCGTTGGAAAATATATAGCAATTAAATAAAATGATAAAAACGACATGGCGTTTATGCGATTAAGCGAAAATTTGGAAAAAATTATGTGTATGGCAATATCCCCTAACAATAAATTTATAGCGATATGTGAAAAGCATAAAAACGATGATAGTTAAAGTAAAAAATGTCCATAAGTGTTTATATATAATATAAAATCTTACACAGTTAAAGCTAATTTGTAAAATGAAAAAAAATTATTTTCTTATCCTGATACTTCTTCTCATACTTTTATTTCTATGGCGTTTTCTTAAGATTCCAGATTTATGATTTGTCTAACGGAAAGCCCAGAATTTAAACTTGTTTTCATTGATTTGTTGGCCACTAAAAAAGACGTTGCAGGAATTATTTTAGGAATTCATGTTAATAAAGTCAGTATTTCTCCTTAAGATAACCACATGGTAGCCATTTCAGGACACTCATGTTTCAAAATATTAAGAGTTTAGGAAGGTTCATTTTCTTATGTTTGTGAAAGTGTTAGAAGATTACCTTATACTAATATTTTATTTACCGACCATATATGGTTAGATGAAGGTAAAATCGCGTTAAGTAATGATAAAGGAGAAATTTTCATAATTTATGAAAATGAAGTTAAATAATATATATAAAATGCTTTTGATATACCTTCTTTATCAATTAATTGTTTAGCTAGGCTATCTAAAGGACTAATTGTGGGTTCTGAAAATGGAATATTTTCTTATTGGTTAAAAAATGAGAATGTATAAAATTATGATAATAATGATTTCTAAATGAATCATATTAGATGTTGGAGTAGTGATAGAGGTGTGGGATGTGCTTGTATTTCTATTAGTTAAAATGAAGATTTTATGGTTGTTGGATTTTTAAGCAATGATATCGGAGTTTTTGACTTAACTAAACTTATTCCTTAAGTACCTGAATCAGTAATTTATATGTATATATTTTTTATAGTTTTAATGTGTATTTATTTAAATGTATAGGTTGAATCTTTGAAAAGTAATAATATTTATATGGAAAAAAAACTTAAGTTTGATTATGTTTTTAATGGGTTCCATTCAGGGCCAATAAATTGTCTAGATGTATGTCTTTAAAGGCCTTTAATTGTTACTTGTTCATAGAAAGATTCTACTATAAGAATTTGGAATTACGTGAACTTTAAATGTGAATTAGCTAGTATTTTTTTAAAAAAAATTGTTTATTTTATTTAAAATATATAAAAAGGAAAATTTATTACAGATAATAAAGAAAAATCTCCTTTATTAAGTGTAGCTTTTCATCCTTCTGGATATTATTTAGCAGCTGGGTTTATTGATAAATTTAGATTATTTCATGTATTAAAAGATGAATTGAAACCTTATAAAGAATAACCAATAAAAAATGTTACTTTTTTAAAATTTTCAAATGGTGGATAATATTTGGCTGTTTGTTTTCCTAAAACAAAAAATTAACTAAATTAATATTCAATTAATATTTACAATGCCTATTCTTTGTAACTTATTGCTACTCTTAATGGGCCTCCTAGTTAGGTAAGTGAAATAGTTTGGGGGCCTTATGATGAGTTTATTATTAGTTGTTCACTTGATGGAACTATTTATAGATGGTATTTTTTTCTTTTTCTTTTTTATTTTTTATTTCAATTTTTTAATTTTAAAAGGGTTCCTGCTTTCACTTGTTTTCATGGAAATACTAATATTAGTATGAATAGAAGTGAAAAAAAGATTATTGAGAAATCAAATTTAAAAGTATAATTTTTTGTTTTATTTTTTTAAAAAATTAATTTTTTTAGTATAAATATACGAGTGTATTATATAATACATAAACAAACTTAATTTGGGTTGCAGGAGGAAATGATGAAAGTTAATAAAAAATGATATGGCTTATATGTATTTAATAAAAATAGGTAAAGGAACTGTTTATGGATTTACAGATTAAGTAGAATTAGATACGAGGGATAAATTTAATTTATAACATGGAAATTAAATTAATAATTTTTCTGTTTCAGATATGGATTATGAATTAAAAAATTATAGAATAACCTAATTTTGTTTTCTTTAAAGTTTTTATAATTATTATGGAATTATAGCTGGGACAAATACTGGTGCTATAAAAGTATTAAAAAATAATATATTTTTGTAAAATAAAATATATTAGGTTTTTGGACATCATTTTAGTACTATTCCTTATGAAACTATACAAGCACATTGTGGATAAGTTATGTAAATAAGAGCAAGTCCTGATGGCCGATTTGTATTCTCGACAGGAGAAGATGGGGCTATATTTATATTCTAAGTAAAATAAAACTTTAATAAAAAATTATTAGTAAAATAATAAAAAAGGTTTCAGAAATTACAAAAGAAGGTCAAGTACTAACTAAGAGAACTGGAGATATGAAACCAGAACAAACAGCTATAACAGATGTAATAAAAATACATATTTATATCATCTTTAAAATAAAAAAGAATCCAAAAGCATTTGTAGTAGATGAACATTTGGCAGATGTACTAATGGTATAAAGAAACGAAATAGAAAATTATATATAAGAAAATGATAAAATCAATACTTAGTATAAGGAATTTTAATAAAGGATGAAGAATATTATAAGGGAAGATAAATCTCGTTTGGAATATAAAATATCATAAATGAAAGATAGTTATGAGGAAGAATTAAAAAAAGAAAGAAGAAAATATGATGAACTATAATAAAATAAATAAGCTATGGAATAAGATTTTTAAATAATGATAAGTGGAATAGAAGAAAAAAATTTAAAAACTGTTGAAGAATTAGAAGGACTTTATGAGAGAAAATTGTCTTTTGAAAATGATAAATATATTTAATTAGAAATAATTTTGAAAGAAGAAAGAGTAAAATTTGAAAGGAAAACTAAAGAATTATTGGATAAGCATGATTATAATTTAAATTTATTAAAATAGGAATTTAATATAAACTTTTCTAGTGCTTAAAGGGTGTATGAAACTATGAAATAAACAACAGAAGATGTAAAAAAAATATATGAAGAAAAAATTTCGTAATAAGAGGAAGAACATGAAAACGAGAATACTCAATTATAAGAAAATAAAAATAAAGAAATAAATGAACTTTAAGAAAAAATATAAGAATTATCTTCCAAAAATAAAAAATTGTAAAATCTAATAGATTGTTTAAATGAATAACATTAAAATCTCCTAAAATCGTTAGAAGAAAAAGAAATTAATTTTTTAAATACTAAATAGCTATTAAAAGATTAGTAAACCATGTTTGAAAATCTTAAAAATGAATGTAAGTAACTTGAAGATATTACTAAAAAAAAAGAAAAAATAATATAAAATTAAAAGTTCACTATTTCTGATCTTTAAAAATCTAAGCATGTTCTTTAATTTAGAACGACTGAAATGCGTTAAAGCTTAGAACCAAAAGAAGTATAATTTTTTTTTTTTTTTTTAAAAAAAAAAGATAAATTATTAAAAATTATATACAATATGTATAAATATATTCAAACAATAATGTTAATAATTATTATAATATAATAAAAAATAGGAATAAATAGAAATACTAAAGAATTAATTGTTCAAAATTGAAAAGGAGTTTGAAGATATGATGCAGTTATAGTAAAAGTAGAGTGAAGAAATGCAAAAAATGTAAATTCAAATAGAAAATCTGAAAAGAAATTTAAAATAATAAACAGAAATAACTCGTTAAAAAGACATTTTAATCTAAAAAATAACAATTGAAATTCATAATTGTGTATAAGAAAAAGACATAAAAGAGTGGGCTAATGAAATGTAGAAATTATATTAAACTTATGTGAAAAATTAAGAAATAAAAGAAAATACTTTAAATGAAAAAGGAGTATAAGAAATGCAAAAACAAATATAATATTTGGAAAAATCCATATAATAAATAGATAAATCATCATAAAAATCAACTATTAAAAGAGATATGGAAATATACAAAAAAACAAAGGAAAATGCTGAATTAATTAATGAAATTAACGAAATAAGGAAAAATAATAAAGGATATTTGGATGAAATTTAGAGTCTAAAAGCACAACTTAAAAATAATGAAAAAGAATGCAATAATTACAAAAACGAACTGAAAAGAATAAAAAAATAACATTCTAAGAGAAAAGATGGAAACAGTAGTGTTTCTTATTACAAAAAGTTTAATAGTATTGATGCTAGTAGTTTAGAAAGTTCTCTCTTTAACAATAATAATAATAGTGAATCTATGAATAATTAATATTCATTGCCTTTAATTAAATAATAATAAAATGTTAAGTCTTCTTTATAAAATAGTTTATAAAAAGGGAAACTTATTAGAGGTTTTAATTATGATAAAAAAACTTAAGCGACTTTTGATAAGGCTAAAATGATGGATTTGTTTTCTTAAATAGAAATTAAGGATTAAAAAATGTATTATTAAGAAAAATTCATTAGAAAATTAAAATCAAAAATAAATTAACATATTTTAAACTTCTCTTGCGATGATCCAAATTTTGAAGATTATAAAAATCATGATGATACGACTTAAATATAAAAAACATATATAGAATGATTACTTTATTTATATATATAAAAAAAAAAATTTCGAATAAAAAAATATAAATATATTAAATTTATATAATTATCAATAAAAAAGCAAGAAACAAAATATTAAATATGGGAATAAATACATCGTCCCCAATTCAATATTCAATAGAAGTATCTGAAAAAAAAAAAGGTGAAACTTCTATAAGACGCTAACCGTAAACAAAATAAGGATTAAAATCAATTCCAAAGCCAAATATAACAGATATGTAAAAGGCATGGATTGATTCTTTGTAAAGAAATAAAGACGAGCTTTGTTTATTTACAAGAAATCCACAAACAAATATTTACGAGGGAAAAACATACCATGAAGTCCATGAATTAGCTTTAGCAATTGGGAGTGCAATTATTAATTTAAATTTAATAAAAAATGTTTAAGAGTTATCTTTGATTGGCATTTTCGCAAAAAATTGTGAAGAATGGACTATTTTAGATGTTTCTAATATGCTTTTTGGACATGTTTTAGTTCCTTTGTATGAAACTATAGGACTTTAATTTTGTTTGGAACATTCTGAAATAAAAACTTGCTTTGTGAATTCTTTTTCTTTAAATATACTATTAAAAATTCCAACTTTGAGCTGTTTTTTGGAAAATATAGTTTCTTTAGATGAAAATGTTTCATAAAATATTCTTATATAATTATAAGATTTAAAAATAAATGTATTTTATTGGAAAGATTTAGTTTCTTTAGGGAAAAGCAACCCACAAAAAATTAATAAAAATATAAATTCGTCTTAAATTCTTAGCTTTTCATATACTTCAGGTACTACAGGTATCCCTAAAGCAGCAATGCTTTCTCATAAAAACTTTTTAGCAGTCCTTACTTCGTTTTAAAGCCATTAAGTAATTAATTTTTCACAAGAAGATGTTCATTTAAGTTATTTGCCACTTTCACATGTTTTCGAAAGGGTTTTTATACATGCTTTATTATATGCAGGGGCTAAAATATAGTATATTTAATTTATATTTTTTTTATTTAAATTATTTTAGTTATTATTCTGGAGATGTTAAGAAAATAAAAGATGATTTAAATGATGTAAAACCAACATTTTTTATAAGTGTTCCTCGTTTATTTACTAGAATATATGAATTAATAAGTTAAAAATTTTAAAGAATTTCTGGAGTGAAGCGCTTTTTGTTGGATTTGGCAGTTTCTACTAAACTTTATAATCTAAAACATGGATAAACTTCTCATTTTTTTTATGATAATATTATTTTTAATCAAACTAAGGCCTTTTTTGGCGGGAAATATAAATTTTTGGTAACATCATCCGCACCAATTTCATAAGAAATTCTTTCTTTTATAAAAATAATATCGTGTGTACCTGTTATTGAAGGATATGGGTAAACTGAGTCCACAGGAGCTTCATTTTCAACTCATTTCGAAGATCCATAAGGAGGACATATAGGTGGTCCTACTTGTTGTGTAGAATATAAACTTAAAGATGTGCCAGAATTGGGTTATTTTTCAAATGATATTGATGATAAAGGAAATATATAGCCCAGAGGAGAAATATTATTAAGGGGTCCAGCTATATTTGAAGGTTATTTTAAAGAAAAAATGCCTTTTTTAGATGATGAAGGGTGGCTTATGACTGGAGATGTCGGTATGATTGAAGGATAAAATTAAAGATTAAAAATTATTGATAGGAAGAAGAATTTCTTCAAAATGTAATAAGGAGAATATGTTGCTCCAGAAAAAGTAGAAAATGTCCTTTTGAGATTTAGGGGAGTAAATGAAGTTTTTGTGTATGGAAATTCGCTTGAAAATTATTGCATTTGTATAGTTTTTGGAGAAAAAGAGGCACTTTTGAATATTGCAAAAGAATTGAGAATTTAATAAGAAAATAATGAAAATTATGATGTTTTTAAAGATTTTCTTGTTAAAGATTTGTTTTTGAAAAAACTGGAGAGTTTCGGGAAAGCAGAAGGGTTATAAGGGTTTGAAATTCCAAAGAAAGTATATTTTATTAAGAAGTCTTTTTCTGAATATGGATGTATGACAAGTAGTTTTAAAATTTAAAGACATTTGGCTAGAGATATTTTTAAATAGGAAATTTTATCTATGTATGAGAAGAAAGTTTGATTTTTATATTTTTTTTATGATAAATAATAAAAAATGAATATAAAATAATTAATAATTTTTTATTTTTATTTCAATTTTATAAATTTTCTAATAATTTTGCTCTATTGTTTATTTCAAGTAATGAATGCGAAGAATAAGGATTCTTTTTGTCATCAAGGGCATCTTCTTTATCTAAAACGAAATATCCGATTTGTTGTGAAATCATAGATGATTTTTTTATCATTTAATCAATAATTACATCGGATTGTTTTCTTCTAAATTAACTACTTTTTTTTCTAGTTATAGATTACTCAACATGATCAACTCCACTTTAATCGTGAGAAATATTTTCTATTTTTTAAATAAGAACACTAAACAATATCATTATTAAGCCAATGCCAGAGAAAATATTTAAATCAAACATTTCCATTACATATTTATAAAAAGGCAAAATTACATCAGTGAGAATAGCAATCATATTAGCCATTGCAAATATAATATGGTTATATTCGTTAGGAATAATAAAAGGAAATAAAGTTAAAAGTGCCGGAAAAGAAATTCTGTTTGAAATTTTAGTTGAAATAATATTAAACATTTAATAAGTAGGATTTTCATAACTAATTAAGAATGTAGTACTTTAAATGACTCCTAATGTTATAAAATTAAAAAAAATTAATTTTTTCGTGCTTATTTTTACACATAAATATACAGCAATAACACTTCCAATAAAGTCTGATATTATAGAAATAAATACATTAAGTTAAATATTTCCTCCTATTTTATTAAAAGCAATAAAAGGACATAAATAACTCACATCACAAAGCGAAAAAGCGAGTGTAAAAATAATACTATTTTTCAAAATTAATTTACTGCTTTTTATTTCTTTAAATTTTATTACCAAATCTTATAAAAAATTTGCTGAAATCGTATGTGCATTTGCTGAATGTTCTTAACTGCTTATTTTTCGAACATTTTCCAATAAAGGATTTTATTTGCTTTCTAATAAAATAAAGAATATGGTCAAAATAATTGTCGGATATCCACTAAAATACGTTATATGATGGACCCAAAAACCACTTATTTTTGTTAGTCCAATATATATTATAGCGCCTCCTGACCAAAACATATTTAAAGAAACAACGGAAATTTTTCGAATTTCTTCTACGTAATGTTCATTTACAAAATTGAATATTTAAGAATATAAATAACAATAAGTAAAGTTCCATTAAAATATTATAAATAGTAAAGCATAATAGCTATCGTAAAAAAACTATGCCATTATTAAAAAAATTGAATCTATTATAAATAATATTGAAATGACTTTAAACTTCTTATCTTTTGGAATTTAATAGAATATTGCTACTAAAAAGGCAAAAACTTATCCAGATAAACCGATTGATATAAGGGAGGCTTCCATTATTTTCTTTTCACAAAATAAACCTAGTTCCATTGATATACTTGTAAGTCCGTTAGTGTTTACAAATCGATACTTATAATTATTTTCGCACATTTAATCTTCTTAACATGATTACCATTCACCATTTATCATGCATTCCATATCTGATACATAATATAGGTAAGGCATTGAGTTAAATATATTTCCTTCTAAAGCATATATTAGGGATAAAATTAAAAATTATAGTAATTATTTTTTTGGAGTATTTTTAAACATTTTTTATTTTTGTGAAAACTAATATTTATTAAAAAGTTAATTTTTATTATGTTAAATATTTATGTATAAATTCTTTCTTTTTTTAGTTGCTTTAATTTAACTTGAGATATTATTATACTTTTTAAAAAATTTATTAAATTTTTTTTTATAAATATTTATTATTTTAAATAATACGACTGTCATAAATTTGATTATTTTTGTGTTTCAAAATCATAAATTTAAAAATATTTAATATAATTAACTATTATATTGGTGCTTTTGATATGCATTTTGAAAAGAAAAAGAAGAAAAAAATATAAAATTAAAAATTATTTATATTATAATGCAACGAAATTAATTAAAATATGTAATACTTTTTAAATTTATAAATGTTTAAAATATAATCTATAGTAGATATATTAATTGATTTAAAATTAATAAAAAATTATATTAGTTGCTTAAAGAATTTTTTATTTTTTCTGTAATTTTATTTTGAAATTCAAATAATAAAAAAAAGGCCATTATACATTTTTTTTAGCCTTTTTTTTATAGATTGAGTTTTTAAAGAAAAAAATACAGAAAAAATAAAAAAAGAAAAGTTATAAACAAGTAATAATTTCTATTTTTAAATTTTCATTTTATAAAAAAACATAATAATAGTTTTATTAAGTAAGCAATCAAATAATAATATTTATTCTAAAGTAAGAGAATTAATAAAATATTTTTATACATCAATTTTTTAGTTTATATTTAAAAAAAAAAAATACTAGAATACTAATAATTATTTAATTAATATAAAATTTATTAAATAAAATAAAAACTAAATAATTTTTATCTATAAATTAAAAAATATATATTTTTAATTTTAAATGTTTTTTATTATTTATAAACAAATATTAATTAAAATAAAAATAAAATTAATATTCATTTTAATGTCATTGATTTTTTTTTTTCGGTTTCCAAAATCTTCCATACTTTTATATTTTTTAAGGCTTTAAATGTAAAACCCATTTCCATTCTTCTTTATTTTAATTTTCTTTTTATTCTTTAGCAATTTCTTATTTATCTATATATTTGTGTTGCATCATTTATGTTCTTATTTATATTAATCTAAAATATTCAAAATTTTCATATTTATAAACGAAAAATCGAGTAATTTTTCTAAAAAAAGAAGCATCGTTTATGTAATCTTTTTTTTAAAAAAAATAATATAGACAAAAAATTAATTATAGAAGAAAAAAATACATTATTTTAATGTCTTTATAATATTCATTTTATATCTTTTATTTTAAATTATATTTATATTATAAAAATAAAAAATTAAATTAAAATGTTATTATTATAATATATTTTTTTTTTTATTATTTATAGTCTTTTAAATTTTTATTTTCTTTTATTAATTTTTTTTTTTTTTTAAATATCAATTTTCATAATCATCATCATCTTCTTCTTCTATATTATCATTATTTTATTATTTATGTTTTAAACTTTTTGAAGCACTCCCATTTTATTTTTAATTTACTAAAAGAATATTAGAAAGTTCCATACTTTCAAAGTTATCTTTTTTTAAATAAAAAAAAAAGATAAATAATATAAGTTTAGATTAAAATTACGTTAAGTATTTTCAAGTTTATCTAATCCTTTTAATTCCGCAGTGTTCATAAGCCTAGACTACTCAAAAATTAATTCTTATTTTATACTTAATTCTCTTAAATAATCAGGATCTTTTAATAATTCATTTTATTCTTATACTCTCTTTTTATTTTTAAAAAATATATATTTTTTTAAATAATTATTACTAAATTTTCTTCAATTATCTTTTTTTTGATTTCATCGATTTCAGGAATTTAATAATCTAATTAATTTTTCTTAATAAAAAAATAATTAGACTATTTTTAGTTTTATTTATATTAATTTATTTTACTCTTAACGATTTATATATATATTCAGGCGATATTGTTTTTTTTCCTTCTTACAAACATATTCTATTTGCATCATCTGATATATGATAAATGTAATCTTTTATTTATGTAAAAAATATTTAATAATAAGGAATTAATAACAAAAAATATACCTTTTGAGAGTTTTATTATATAATTAATAAATTCATTAGAACATTTTAGTCCTTTCAAATTTTCTCTTACAAACGCATTTATAGTTGCTAAAGTTAAGAATATTGAAATTCTTTTTATTTTTATGATAATATTTTACCTCTTGGTAGATTTTCATCACCTTCCATTTGTATTTATATCTATTTATTTATTTTATTTAAAACACATAAAATAGGAATTTTATTTAAATAATTAAATATTATATGAGTATTTAAGTAAAAAAAATATTAATTTTATCTAATAAGTGTAATAGTATTATATTTTTTTTAAAAAAAATAATATTTTATTATATATTTTTCTTTGTTTATGTATAAATAAAAAATAGAAAAAAATTAAAATATAATATAAATTAAAATTTTAAAAAAATATTTTTTATTTAATAAAGGAAAATATTTTTAAAATAATTATGCTTAAACTCCAAATTTTTGAAATTTTTTTTTTTAAAAAAAATAATAATATAAATAATATTTATTTCAAAAATTATTAAAATATATTTACTTAATTATATTATTATAAAAATTTTAATCTAATAGTTTAATAATTAATTATCAAAATTTTATTAATTTAAAATAACATTATATATAATTTTTTTTTTTACAAATAATTTATTAATTTATTTTCAATTATTTATTATAAATCAAGAATGCATTTATTACCTATTTATTTTTTATTTAAATTAATTATTATTTTTATAAACATTATAATAATTATTAGTTTTTTATATTGAAGACAATTTTTATTTATTATTAAGATTTTTATTCTCATTAAAATATAGATAAAAATCATCTAATTAACTCTTTCTAGAAGTAGATTTAGATATTTTTTCCTAAGAATTTAAAGAAATATTTTTTATATAATCATAATCTTAATTAAAACCAGAAAAATCCTAAGAATTTTTCGTAACAGAATTAAATTCTCTCCCAGAATAATTAACTTTACTAGTATTATTATTAGTTTTACTATTTAGATAATCACAAATAGTAAAATTTTATCTAAAATGAAATCCTTGAATAATTTATATTTGAAAATTTAAGTTATTTTTTTAAACGAAATTTTTTTTTTTTTATTATTAATATTATTAAAATAACTTTTAATTTTATTAATTATTTATATTTTAAAAATTACTTTTCTTTCCAAAAATAAATTATTATTTTATATTTTATTCATCATTATTTATAAAATTATTAAAATTATTTAATTATTTATAATATATTTATTTATTGATAATACTTTGTCGTTTTTTTTCCTCCATAGCAATTAATTTAGAAGTATCCTTTAATTTATTAAGCAACCCGTATTTATTTTATTATACAACTTAATTCGATTTATTTTATGATACAATATTTACTAATCTACTTTTTGTTTAATTTAATGTAGAGTCATTTCTTTATCTTGTTTGGCTCATAGTAATTACTTTATCTTGAAATTAAATCGTTTCTATTTTATGTAAGATTGGATTTTCTTAATAAACTGAATTATTTTCGTAGCTTTAATAGCTATCAGAATATTTTTATATTATGTTTATACTTTTTTCCATATTAATATCATTAAAATAGTCTATCATAATATTATTTTGAGGACTTTTTGTTTTTCTTTCATTACGATATTGACTTTCTGTTATGTTTTTATTACATACTCCATGTTTTTGCCAAACTGTTGTTCTTTTTGATTCTAATTTTTAGTTTATTTATTATAATATTTAATCTTTTTCATTTGGCTAATATTACTTATATCTATATGTTTTATGTTCTTGCATTATATGTTCTTTTATTACCATATTATTTAATAATTAATCAAATTTTTTAATTTTTTAATTCATATTTCCCGTTTTACTACAATAGCAACTTTTACGGCGGTAAAAAAATTGCCTTAATAATTTTTTTGTTGGAATTTCGAATGTATTTATATCATACATATTATATGTTAGTTATTCATTAGGACTTAAGCATCCTTTTATAATTTTATATTTTTTATATATTTTTTTTTTTTTTACTTTTAAATTTATTTGTGATTATTGTAGCATTTTATTTTAAATAATATTATTTTATGTTAAAATCCTATATTTATAATGGTATTAATTTCTATTATTTTTATGTTTAATAGATTTCATTTATTTAATTAGATTAATTATTTTTTTAAGTTTGTTCGTTAAATTTTCCTATTTACATTGAATGTTTTAAATTATCTTAATCTATTTAAAGAAAAAAGAAAAAAATAAATTATATAATAAATTTTATGTTTTTTCATTATATATATTAACTTCCTATTATATTATCGTCATACTTATTATTATTTTATTTTATTTTTGTTTGGATTTTCTATGTTTATTTTATTAAATTTATAGATTAATTCAATAATATAAATTTTAAAATTATATTTTGTTTAAATTACATTTGATTTTTAATTATATATACAATCTATATATTCATAAGAATAGTTTTTACTAAAAATATTTCTTTTTTTAAAATCCATTTTTATTATGTAAAAAAAAAAAAAAAAAACTTTAAAAAATTAAACATATATATTTTAAATATAACCATAAAAATATAAATATATATGTAATAATAATATATTTTTTGTTCGTATTTATAATTATATTTCAAGCCATAAATTTTAATTATTTAAAATAATTTTAAAATAAAATTAAATAAAATAATATAAAAAATTAATTAATTATTTTTTATATTAATTATACTTAAAAGCTTTATAATAAAATAAAAATAGGTAATATTATATACTATATATTTCTATATGTTTCTATGTATTTAAGAATATTATAATTTTATATAGAATATAATAATTATATATATTTTACAACTTGTAAATTCTAATTAGAGACTTGCAGTATTTTTATATATATAATAATAAAAAAAAAATTACATTTATTTAGTTTTATTAAAATCTACTTATGTTAAAACAAATTTTAATAAAAATAGCTTTTTGATTTTAATTTTTTTACAGTTTTAATTTATTTACTATTTATTTGATTGAATCTTAAAAAAATATATACATTTTTCTTTATTTTATTTTTTTAAAATAATTATTACAAAAATATATAAATTAAAATTATTATAATAAATATAATTATTCCTATTATTTAAAAATAACTTTAATAAACAAAAAATGAATATTAAATAAAATAATCAAACTGTATATTCAATTAAAGAAATAGAAGAATTTGAAGAAGGAAAAAAAGAAGAATCTAAAAACGAATTATAATCTGATAAAAATCTCAATTAAAGGCGTATTACATTAAACTATGCATAAGAAACATCAAACAGCTTTTTAAAAAGAGGTTCTTTAAATTCAGATTCTTTAGTAGATGTAATATAGGCTGTATAGAAATTCAAATTATCTTTAAAAGAATAAATGTTATTAAATTTATTGAAATAAGAAACAATAGATTTAAAGAAAGAAGAAAATCAAAATGTAAAAAATAAAATAAAACAATAATTTATAAATTTAAAAATATATATTATAATTATCATCTCTTCTTATAAAATTAGAAAAAAATATATGTATTCAATAAAATTAATATTAGATTTTAATTTACACTTTAAGAAAGAAACAAAAAAATAAACTTGAGATGGATTTTTTACATAATTTTATCAAAAACCTTGACTTTTTTTAGGATAGAGAAATAGTTTAAACACTTGAAGATAGATAAAATTTTAAAAAAATTAGTAATGGACTAATACACAGGGAATATAAAAAGCATGAAGTTATTTTTAATATAGGTTTTTATTTTTATTTTTTTAAACAATTTTTTTATTTTTTTAGATGATAAAGGTTTGGAATTTTTACTTTAATTAAAGGTTATTATTTTATATTTTATTCAAATTTTTATTTTTTATTAGGAGAAGCTTATTGCTTAATTCCTGATCCTAATTCAAAAAACTAAATTGCAAAAAACAGAAAACAAATTATGCTAATTTAAGAAAAATAAGACGAAAGTTTATAAGAGAAAATGGCTAAAAAATTTCTTAATATTATTTCTGAAAAAATAAATAAAAAAAACGAAGTAGAAGTTAATGTAAAAGAATTTGTTAATATAATGAAGTCTAATATTAAAAAAAAAAATATTTAAAAAGAATAAGGTGGAAAGAAAAAGTTTTTTTTAATTTCTTTTTATAAAAATAATAATTAATTTTTTTATAAAAATAATAATTAATTTTTTTTTAAAAAAATAAATAAATAAAAAGTTTACTAAGATCTGCAACTTAATAATTGTAGGATATTTTAGATGAAGAAAAATATGAAAATACGCATGAATAAGAATAATAATTTTTAAAATAAAATTTTCCTGGTTTTATTGTTGTTAAGATTTTTCATCCTGGTGATAGTTTTGGAGAAATCGCTTTAGTAACATAATAAGGAAGGTATTCATTTATAAATATGTATATATTTAAAAAATAAAAAGAAATGCTACTGTAGTTACAAAAAGTGATTGCCATTTTATGGTTTTGAATAAATAAACATTTGACAAAGCTATGAATTATTATAAAAAATGCGTTTGGAGAGAAAAAATAGAATTTTTAAAATCGTTTTATTTCTTTGCAAATGTTTCTGTGAGAAAACTTTATTAATTAATGCATTAAACAAAAATTTTAAATATAAAAATGAAAGAATAAATATACGAAGAAGGAGATTCTTCGAGATTTCTGTTTTTAATAAAATAAGGTGAAGTTGAATTATAATAGAAATAATATAAAAATAAAAATGTATTTTTTTTATAAAATAATTTATATATATATATATATATATATATATATATATATATATATTTATATATTTATATATTTTTGAAGTAAAAAAAGTATCATGAAGATATATAAAACTTGAAAATGTAAAGGAAATAAAATATCATGTAAACTATCAAAATTATTGGATAAGGAAATTATTTTGGGGAGGAAGAAATAGTTAAATAAATGGATTTTAGAGAAGATAAAGCTATCTGTAAAAGTTAATTTGCAGAATTGTATATAATAGAATAACAAGTATTCTAATATTTTAAATAAGAAAAAAAAAAAAATTAATTTAAAAAAGGTTTTAATAAATTATTTAGGATAAGAATTCTTCGATTAGTATAATATTTAAGTAAAAATTAAATAAGATATTAAAAGCTAAATACTACAAAATGCTGCTGATATTATTTCTCCTTTTACTAATATTGGAAATTTAAGTGAAATTATACATAAATAAAGTTTGAGAAAGATACATGCTTAACAAAAAGAAGAAACAAAATAAAAATTATTAAAAAAATTATATATTAATAAATTAAAATTCGGAAATAACTAAAAATTAAAAGAATTATATTAAAAAATTGAAGAATAAAATATCAAAAAAATATTAGACTCTTCTTCTGTATCTTCTAGTTCTTAAAGTGAAAAAAGCTTGGATAAATTAAAATAAAATAGTAATTTTAAAAAAAGAAAATAGTCATTTGAAACAGATTAAAGTATTTTAGAACTTATTAGATTAAAAAAACTTAAAAATGAAAAAAAATAAGAATTATATACTTTTAGAAGTAATAATATAAATAAAAAAATATATGGTTAGGTATATTTTTAAAATTAAAAATAAAAAACTAAAAAATTAAAATTTATAAAATAAAAGATTTAATAAAAGTATATGTATTCAGAAAATAAAAAACATCAAATTCAACTATAAAAATAGCATAAATATCCCCTTATTTATAACCTAAAAATTAAATTTCCAGAAAAAACATATAAAATGAGTATTTTACTCCTGAAAATATTTCTAATACGAAACAATTAATAGAAAATTCTTCAAATAATTTAAATGAAAGTAAACAATTATTTGATTAGAAAAAAAATTTTAAATAAAATTCAAATATTTAAAAATAATATTTTGTTGAAAACTCTTATAATTTTATTTCAAATACTTTTTTAAAAAAATAAGCACCCCTTTTTAAAAAATAATTAATTTAAAAAAATAATAATTAAATTTCTAGTTTAATCTAAGATTATAAAAAAGAAGATTCAAGTAAATATAGTTTAAAATATTATAAAAGTAGACCAACTGATGTAACCAATAATATAAATTCTCATAATAATTTGAACTAATATCAGCAAGAGTATTCCCTTTAGTAATCTTCAAGCAATGATATGGAATTTCAAACTAAATAAATATGTTTTAATAGAGAAAAATAACGAATTTTTATGAACTTATATAAAATAAGAAAGTCTTAATATTTATAACAAAACAAAAAAGACTCATAAGATTATATTTCTAATTAAATTATTATTCTAAAAGATTAATAATCAAACAATAATTAAATTGATAAAAATACTGAAAATAGTTAAATTAATACAAATAGTATAAATAAATTTTCTACTAATAATCAATTTTGCTTAAAAATATTATAAAATAAAAAGCAAAAATAATAATGATTATATCATAAATTTTCTTTGTGTCTATATATTTAAATAAAATTGTATAAATATATAAATTTAAAAAAAATATTTTTTTTTTACTATATTACTTAAAATAACAAATTCATATTTTGTTATTTAAAGCATTTCTATCTGAATAATATGCTTTTAAAGCTTACTTTCTTAAAACGGGATTTTCTCTATCATAATCCTATTATATATACATATTATATTTTTATTTTTAATTCAATAAAAAAACTAAATATATAATTACCATACTGTATCAAACAAAAGATTATAATCAAAATATTAGTTCTCTTATTCAACTTCTTTTATAGGAAAAAGTTTTTCATTGATCAATTCCTTAGGCAAAAAGCATATTATAATCGATACACTGAAAAAAATAATACTTTTAGTATCTAAATCATCAAAAAGTTGTTTTTTGAAAAAGAAATTTCCGAACTAAAGAATAAATTGTATAATAATTTTTTTTTTTAAAAAAAATACTGTATGAAAAACTAAACAATATTCTAATAATTCTATCATATCAATAGTTAATTATTTCCCAATATTTTCTTTTACAGTCCTTCTGTAAATAAGGTTATATTTATCTGTATAATAATAAAGAGTTACCCCTATAATCGACCATAAAGTTCCCATAGGAATAACTGGACTATAAAAAAATGTAAACCACATCGTTTTCATAATATCAGCATATCTTTTCCCCATTGAATAATCAGGAAATTCCATTAAACTTTATAAATTTTAAAATATATATATAAAAAAATACTACATATTAGCTTCTTTTTAAGTTAGCATAGATTTATTATCTTTCTTCAATTCTTAATTTCTTTTAAAATTTTTTATAATACTCCAAGGGTCTATAATCCATGCAAGTGGTGGTACGAAAGCATTAAGAACGAAAACCCAAAATTCACTATAAATCATACCTCCTCCGATTCCATAATAATTATGAAAAAGTATAATTTCTACTGAAAAGGTGATGAGGGCAGTGTTTGTAAATAAAACTAATGTAAGTTTTGTTGCAAAAGAAGCATTTTATTTTGTTTTATTTGACCATTTTTCATATTCTATGATATGATGGACTATAACTGGTACTATAAATTTATTAAATAGAACAATAATCATAGATATAAAATATGATAATCCAACTACTTTATCTATTTAGGGATTATTATCTAAACTTTAGTTATTTTCTAGGGATTCCTCGTATGCATGTTCAATCATTAATGATTAATAGTAAGATATACTTGCTATTACTGTAAATGTAAGTGTAGTTAGCATTAGTAAGTACATTAATGAAATTATTCGTGCTTTTATTTTTTCGATTGTTGAACAATGTATATATTCCCAATCTATGTCATTTGGTTCTGGGGCTTATTCTATGTATAAATGACGGTCGTAAAAATAAATAGAGGATGAATACTATTAAGATCTTCCACCTTAAAAATAATTTTGAAATCTTTTAATTTAATCTAATTTATTGTGTTTTAAAACTAATTCTTTTTCTATATTTTAAATATAATTTCTTAATATTATTTTTTAGTTTTTTACATATATTTGTTTTAAAACTTATAAATGCTATTCCTTTAAATTTATGACGTTGTTTCTAAATTTATAATTCTTTTTCTTATAATTAATGTTCGAGTTCATGGATTTAATTATTTATCAATAAAATTGTTTGATTTTTTAAATCAAAATTATAATTCAAAATCTTTTGTTTTTCTTTAATTTTTACTTATATTTGCTATTCCAAATTTTAAATTTCTTTAATATCATAAACAAGTACTATTTTCGCAACCTCAACTTTATGTTTAAAAGTTTCGTTATTATTAAATAAATTAGTTAAAGCTTATTCTGGATTTTCAAGTTATGGAGGAATATTACTTACCATAATTGTAAAATCGGAAGGGGTTAAATTTTAATCGTTAATTACATTTTCTAATTACCGTTAGTTTTTTCTGAATACAATTCCCAAAATTATTTAAATTAGCATTGCTCCTATTGAAAAATACAAACCATTATTTAACATTTCGGGTGTATCTAATAGATTTGCTAATGAAAATACAACTATAAAATTAAAAGAACAAGGCGCTTTGAATTTCTAATTATGGTTTTCCTTTACATTTATTTTAATTTATTTTCAATAATAAAATATGTTACTTTGTCTTATTCAATTTTTTTATGCACTTCTTCAGGCGTATCATAGCAGAAATGTCCTTAATTGTTAAATACTATGTTGGGTATTCCTTATATTAAAAATAAGAAAAATAACATTAGTACGCAATATCGTATATAATTATAAAATAAAGGAAATCCTGGCCCTAAAAATCCAAGTTCTTAGATATTTACCATTAAATTGATTGATACACGATTCTTTTATTTTATTTTACATTATAATGTATTTTATGTTATTTTTTTCTTACTATTTCATAACCACAACATTAACATATTTCTTATATTTCTTCTCCACCTTTTTCTGGTTTAGTTTCTCTTGATTTCTTTTATATATTTATTATTTTTAGTTTTTTTGTTTTAGTTATTTTTTTACTGCATGTAATTTAGCTAAATTCCAATCTGGAGGAATTTTTAATTCATCATAATCTTTTTAAATTATAATATTTTTTTTTTCAACAAAAAAAATAACCTAATGATTTTAAATGCTTAGAACTTGATTTTTGCATCAAATTTTATTTTTCATTTATGTTTTGTTTAATTGTAATTGTTTTATTAACACTCTCCCTGATCTTTTGTTTTTAGAAATCCATTTTTGATACCGATAAAGGAGACTGTATCCCTGGAGCCTATAATTATATGCTATCTATTGAATTAAATGCATTTTATGCAAATAAACTTAATGTAATTTTATTTGTATTTATATGATTATTTTATTATACTGTTTAATCAATATTTTATTAATAAATTTATTTAAAGTTATCATTTGCTTGTTAGTTTTAAATCATTTTATATAGAATATATTTAAAAAAAAAAATTGTTATTTTATTAATAATATGTTTTTTATTAAATATAAATCAAATTTTATTAAATTTAAAATTTCCAATAATTAATAATTTTTATTTTAAACTATTGTATTTATAATTTAAGTAAATATTGGTAAACTATTTTTTTTATATAAATCTTATTTATCAAAAACTTAATAATTATTTTTTTAAAGTCCATGTTTTTTGAATTTTCTAATAATTTCCAATCTAAATTAACTCCCCAGCTTTAATTAAAATCTATTAAGTTACTCCATTATAAAAATACTAAATAAAAATAATTGGTATACCCATAAGACAAGGATTAAACAATCCTTATAATTCCAAAACAGATTCAAATCTGCAATTTATTAATGAATTTACAACTAAACTTTGTACAAAAGGTGTAATATTAATGACTTCAGAAAATTAATCGTCTAAATTAAATGGAAGATCGATATTTTAATTTTATAAATTGAGAATTTCTTATATATTTTTGGGTTTTTAATTATTGCTTTATTTATAAATCTTTTTGATTTTTTCAGTTTCTCCTAAAAAAGCTTTAATAATAATTAGTCCTCTATTTTATTTTATATATACTTCTTAAAAATAAATAATAAAACAATAAAAAATTACTAAATATTTAATTCAAAATTAATTTTATCTTATATAAAATTCTAAACTTCTTCAAAAGCTAAATTAAAGTTTCTTTTTCTTCCTAAATTCTCTATTTATATTATTTTCTGAAAATTACTTTATCTTTTTTAAGTCTTTTTCTCCATTTTTAATATCCTAAAATACCTGATCCTCCTACCAAAAAGCTTCCAAACATCAAAAAAAATTTTTATAACGAAGGATTTCCTCCAAAAAATACCGGAATATTTAATTAAAAGCCAAATCTTTTAAATTTAAATGTAAGTTCATATATACCTATTCCAAAACAATTTCTAATTTCCATAGAAGTATTTTAATTTACTACATATTTCCATCCGAAAAATGAGTTTGCCGTCAAAAACCATCCTTAGTTACCTTTTTGGTTTTTTTACGCAAAACCAAAAAATATACTATTTTTTTTATTTATTCCTTTCTAAAAATTTACTTCTTAATTAATTTAATTTTAGTCTATGTAAAATTCAGTTTCCATATTAAGGCTTTTTGTGGGAAAATATTTATTCAAAGTTAAATTAAAAGTAGAACTTCCAGTTGAAAAAGTCGAAACATTTGAAATTAAGTTTAGTTTTTGCCCTATTTTTTTATTGAAACTAAAAAAGTTCATATATCCATAATTTCTTAATTTAAAAATATAAGAAAAATTCATTTTTTTAAATAAAATTCTATTTATTTAAACAGATATTTCTTATACTTTATTTGCATAACTAGTATCAATCTTTTTTATTTTTTTTACTTTTAAAAAAATAAATATTTTATTTACTGTTATATCATTGTTTTTAATTTTCTTTTAAATTCTATAAGTTAGTCCGCCTGTAAAAGAATTTTTATAGTCATCCATGCCTTATGCTTGTGATTAAAATTAAATTTCATGTTAAATTCCATATATTAGGGGTAATTGTATTATTTTAAATATCTATATTTAAGTTATTTTTAACCTTTTTTATTAAGTTGAATTAGTATTACTATAATCTTAGGCGTTTAAATCTATCTTTAATTAAATATTTCTTATATTATTCAAGTAAAATTATTCTTCTGTTTATAATGTTTTAAGATATAACATTTTTTAGTGAATTTTCTTTTATTATAATAAATTTTATATTTATTAATTTATATTTTACTTATTTAAGAATTTTAATTATTTTTTTAGTTTATTAATTTTAACATTATTCATCGTATAAATGATTGAATTCTTCTTCTAAATTATCAAATTTATTTAAATTATTTTAATATAATTTAATTCCTTAGTATAATTATTTATATTTATTAATTTATGGAATTTATTTATAATATTAAACCTTAATACGAATAGTAATCATATAAAAATTTCAAAAAAGGATTTGAAATTGATCTATATGCTTTATCAATTAATTAGAAATGCTTTCTAGATTCGAAATATAATTGTGGATCTTGTTTATCAGGATGAAATACTTTTGAATATTAAAAATATTTATCCCTTATATCTTTAAATTTTGAATTTTAAGGTAAGTTTAATAATATATATGGACAATCAAGCATTTCTTCTTCTTGAATTTGCATATTTATTATTTATATTATATTTTAATTATATATTTATGTATTTATTTATTTTATTTATTAATTTATTTAATTTATATATTTTATTTATTAATATATTTAATTTAATTTTTTATATCTTAATATTTTATTTATATTATTTTATTCCTTTTTATTATATATTATTTTTTTTTGCTAATTTTTTTTTTTTTTATTTTTGATTATATATTAGATTTTTAATTATATTGTTTTTATTTATTAAATATTTTTTTATTTTTTATTTTTTTTATAATAATTCATCTTTTTGGTTATAATTATTTAATCATTTTGAAAGTTTATCTTTATTTTCTTTTTTTAAAAATAAATAAATATTATATTGATTATTTATATATTTTTTTTGTTTAAATATATTTATTTAAATTTTTTAATTACAATTATTATTTATATATTTTAAATCAATTAATCTATTTTTATACCACTTTTGTATTTTTATAGCCGCTTACTTTATTATAATTATTTTTTAATATTTTTTTATAATAAAATATTCAACTTTTTCTATTTAACGAAAATTATTTTAATATATAGTAGATGGTCTATATTATGCTTCAAAATTATTATATTTTTAAGGCTTTGTCCAAAAATGATTACACTTTTATTATTCTGAATGTTATACTTGTATTAAATATTATTCTACTTAAATATTTTGCTATGAATAGTGAATTGTTCTTTAGTTATTTATAAATTATATTAAATTTTTCTTTTAGGTAACTTCTTTTATTTGCAATTATTAATAATGTTATTCATCTAAAGATGTGCATGCTGCACATAAAAAATTTCCCATTTATCAAATAATAATTATTAAGTTTTTATTATAATTTATAGTGTTTTTATAGTAAAAAAAAAAGAATTTTATAAAAAATAAATATATATTTTATATTTAAAATATAATTAATTATAGTTTAATAATATAATTATAATCATTTTCAATTTCCTATATATTGATATTTATTATAAGATTATTTAAATTTAAATAATATAATATTAATATATTTTTTTTGGTTTATCTAAATAAATTTTTTACAAAAAAATAAAATTAATTTATAAATATTAGATTTTAGATTTTACTTTTTTTTTTTTTACTAATTTAAATTAAAATTTAAAAAAGATTAATTTTAAATTCTTAATGTAAATAGAAGTAACTCTAGTAACAGTATTTCTTAATTACATAAAAATATAGATTATTTATAAAATTATTTCTTAAATTGAAAATTTTTATAATTATTATTAAATTCTTTAATAAAAAATATATATATAATATTAATATTAAAACTTTTAGAATTATTATTTATTCTAAAAAAATTGCAAATTTAATAAAAAATAAATAAAAAAGAAATATTTCTTTTATTAAATATTTTTTTTTAAAAATATCATTATATAAATAAATTTTTATTTTTCATTAAGAAGTTGGATTATATCCAGTCAATAATAATGCTTCTTTATTTTGTTTTCCTATTTAAAAATTTTCTTCTTACTTTTTAAAATATTATTATTTTTCTTCTGTAGTTAAATCCCTAATATATCTAAAAAAAATTACTATATAAAAATATTGATTAAAAAAATACCTAACAGGACTTCCTCCCCATAATTAATAAGCAGGAATTAAATGTCCAGCAGGTACAAAAGAGTTGGGAGCAATAACACATCCTCTTTCTAATTAGGAACCTTCTAAAACTATAGAAGAAATTCCAATAGTAACAAAATCATCAATAATACATGATTGTAAAACGACGTTATCTTCTATATTAACATTATTTCCTAAATTTATAATAATTTTTAATTTCGAACATATTGATTATTTTATTAACCTATGGTTGTTGATGTAGGAATTCCAGATGGTAATGTATCTACATTACTAATTACTGTTTTATCACCTATATTAGTATTATGTCCAACTCTATTTTTTATTAAATTATTAAATATATAAAATAATTTGAATTAAATTTATTAATTTAAATTTAAATATATAAAATATACCTAATTGGATTTAAATCAGCTCTTAAAGTTGACCCATAACTTTAAAAAAATGTTTAATTCAATATTTATTAATAAAATAAATATAATTAAATTACCCAATAGATGTGTTTTGACCTAAAAATACATCTCCTATCAATGTACAATTAGGTGAAATAAATGCATTGCTATAAAATGTTGGTATTTTATCATATAAGGGTAAAATATTTCTATGACGAGATAAAGGTTCCCAACAAGCAATATCTCTTTAGAATTTCGAACCCCATCTGTCAAGTTCTTTATTATTTGAATATAGATTTATATATTTATTACCTAGTCCTGTTTCACGAATCATACGACCAACTGTATTTTATACGTAATTTTTAATTGCAAAAAAAACTGACATAAGTGATAAGATAATAAATTAAAATAAAAAAATTATAATTATATATAAAAAATATATATATATATATATATATATATATATATATATATATATATATATATATATATATTTTTCTTTATTTTTATTTTTACATTTTAAAAATTATATATTAATATTTTTTCATATACATTTAATTTTTCATTATTTTATATTTTCATTTATATTATTTAGTTATTAAATATTTTTTAAAACATATTTATTTTATTTAATTTTTATATTTTGATTATCAAAAGCATCTTTATATTTTTTTTATTAGTTAAAAATGGAAATTATGTTATTTAAATTTCATTTTAATTTATAAACTATTATACTATTTTTTACTTTTATTCTTCTAATGATTCAATATTTTACATTTATTTATTTTTTAAAAATATAAGACCATATTTTTTGAATAAATCTAAGTAAAAATCGTTATTTTTTTTAAGCAATTAATCCATTTGAATCTTATTATATTTAATTATTTTTCTAACTGAATAAAAAAAAAAATACATTATTTTTACAATATCTATTTAATTTTATGAAATTTTATTATAAACTATTATTTTTTATTAATTTTTTTTCTTTTTTTTATTTGATTTCAGATGGTTCTGTATTAAGCAATTTCTTTTTTTTAAAATATGTAAATAAATATCAAATAAAATTAAATACACTAAAATTATTTAGTTATATATGCGTTTTAACTGTATTTTATTAATATTATTTACTTTTTCTAATAGATTTTATTATTTTATTTAATTTATTTTATAATTTCTAACTATTTAAAGACTAATGTAATTTTTATTAATTACTTTCATTATTCAATTTAACTTAAAACTTTTTTTTTGGTCTTTTTCTGTCATGGATTTATAAAAGCTTTATCTTTTTTCTTAATTTTTTTATTAAATTTTACTTTTCCATTCTATTTATCTCTCATATAAGTTTGTGTAATTTATAGTTTTATTAAGGCTTTAATTATCTTTTTACTTTTATTTTTCATAGAATTATATTTATGGTTAAAAAGTGCAAGCTTCCATTTATTTTTGATAGTTTTATTAGATAATATTATTTATATAATTATCTCTTTATAATTTCCACTAATTCATTCTTTCATAAAAAGTTTCTCTTAATTTTTATTTAATATAGATTTTTGTGAAACAATAATATTTATTAATTTACTTTTAAATATTATTATTTTTAATTTTTTTTTTTTTATTTATAGAAGGACTAAAAGTGCAATCTCTTAGTATTTCGAGTTCTTTTTATTTATCAAGATTCTCTTATTTTTATTTCCTATATTTTATTTTTTATATAAAGTTTATTTTTTTACTTAAAATATTATTATTTTAGTGCTAAATCATAAAGTCTTAATCCAAAATTTTTTACGTGTTATTATGATTAATTTTGCCTTTGCCTTTGATTTTTTTTTTTTTTTTCTAGTTAAATAAATTTAAAAAACCTAGTTAATTGTTGTTCTTCTTAAATATTAATTTTTTTTTTTTCTATATTTACTTTTCAATATTTTCATTTTCCTATGTTTCATTCATCATATTTGTCTGATATATTTATAAATTTTATATATCATTAGCTTATAATTAATTCTATTTTACTTTATATGAAAAAGATAAGCCATTATAAACTTATTAAATATATTATTTTTAATAATTATAATAAGTTTCTTATTAAAAATTATCATTTTTTTCTTTAAGAATTATTTGTTATTCAACTTTTAGTAATTATTTTTATTCTAAATAATTTTTTAAAGTAAAAAATTATTATTTTAATTTGTTTACAATTATATATATTTGATTATTTTAATTCTTATTATTTTTTAACATTATCATCTGAGTTTTATTTATTCATTCCTAAATCTTTAATTTATTTTAAAAAATCTTAATCTTTTTATGGTGTTTAATATGAAATTCTATTTATTTTTTTTGAGTATAAAGTTTTATATATAAAATAAATAACCTTATTAAATTTTTTTTATCGTTAAATTAATTTATTTTTAACATTATAGTTTAATAAATAAAAAAAAAATATATATTATAAACAGTTTTTTTTTATTTTTTTATTTAATTATGGATTGAAAAAAAGAACAAGAAATAGAATAATATATTTCTTTTTATGTACTCATATATTGTTTATCATTTAATTCATAATTTTTTGTATTTTTGTTTTAATAACATGCTGTTGTTTTACTTAATTTAAAATAATATTTGCTATATATTGATTACCTCTCATATAACTTTTATTATTAGACTGTTAATTTTAATCAATAAATTATAGTATTTTTAAATGTAAAAAATTTTAATTAAATATAGTTAATAAATAAAAAAACTATTTTAAAATAATTATTTTATTAATAAATAATATTAAAATATTTATTTTATAAATATAAAAGGATAATAATAAATAAAATCAATATTAAATACAAACAAAAGTAAAAAATATATAATTCTTTCATATTTTAACTAAAGCTTTTAGTTTTTGTTTTGATTAAAAATAATTAAATTTGATAAATTTTCAATAATTATTAATAATATTAAATATATAATTATTGAATTTATTTTTACTAATTAAATTATTTATTAATTATAATTTTAATTTTAATAAATATTTTTTTTTTTACTTTTTTTAATTGATTGTTATTTATATTATACAAAACATAATAATATTTTTAATATAATTAATTTATTATAAAAACTTTGTTTTTTATATATATATATATATATATATATATATATATATATATATATATATATATATATATATATATTTTTTTAAAGTTTTTATTTAACTAAGTTTCACTTAAATATTAGTTTTGCTCTTATTTAATTTTTTATTTTTAAATGATACTTTAGTTTTATAATTAAACTTTATTTCTTTTATATAAATTTGCAAATATAATTAATTTTATTTGATATATATTCATATTTTAATTATATTTACTCTCTTTTTATTCTTATTTTATTAAATTTTTATTATCATAATTAAATAAATAATTAAATTTTTAAAAATATTTTAATTTTATTATATTATTATTGACTACTTGATTTTTATTAAATTTATTATTATGAAATATAATAGTAATTATTTTTATACATTAAAACTTCTTAACTTTTTTATAACTATAATATTTAGTTTTAACGACTTTAGTAAAAATTAATATATTAATTTTAATTTATTTTTAAGAAGAAACTAAAAATACTTATACTGATTTTAAATATTAGGACTACTTTTATTTAATTAAATATATTACTTCTAAATATAATTTACTTCTAAATATAATTTATTTTAATTATTTATCTCTGTATAGTCTAAAAAGTATAATAATAATAATTTTAAATATTAAAAGTTTTATATATATATATATTTAATTTGAACAAAATTAATTATATTTTTTGTTTAACTAAAATTAAAATAAAAACCAATATATAAAGTATTTTATTAAATAATAAAAATATAAAATCTTTATATTTATTATAAAATTATATTTAATTATATTTTAATAATAAATAAAGTGTATTATTTGTTCAAATAATGCTATGTTTATTTAATTAAAAAGTTTTTATATAAAACAAAAATATTTCTTTATTAAATATAATCTTAATTTTATTTGTTCCATATAATACATAAAAAAAAATAAAAAAATACAAATTTTAAGTTTTAAATTCTATTTTTATTTTTTTTAAATAAAAATATGGAATAAAAAAAAGAATAAAAAAAAGAATAAAAAAAAGCAAAAAAAAAACAAAAAAAATCAACAAAACAAAACAAAATAACATTTTAAAATTATTAATTTTTCAATATTCTTTAAGAATTTACTTAAGAAAATCAAGCCCTTCTCCATTCAAGTGATTAATAAAAGAATCCGAACAATAATTAACATCTTTTACATTTTTGGAATTCATAACGCAACTATTTAATTCACCTTCCCAGTTTTTTAATTTTCTATATAATCTATCTTAAATTTCTTCTACATTAGCTTTTTTAAGATTAGTTATTGTAGGTTTTAAAATTGTGTGCCAATTTTATAAAGCTTGTTACATTAATTATCTTCTATCTTCTTAAATTGGAATATAATCGTATTAGCTGTAAAAGCTAATATCTTTAGTCATGAGTTTTTTTCTTTGTAAGTTTATTTCAGATTCAATGTTTAATTTTTAAATTGGGTCTAAGTTTTTTACTTCTTCACTCATTTTATAGTTTTTTTTTTTTTTTTTAATTATAATTACTATTATTTTATTTTTTCTTATTTAATATTTTTTTTATTTCTTTTTTTTTATTTTTTGTTTTATTTTTTTGTTTTTTATATCTTTTATTTATTATTAATTCATTTTTTTTAAATTAAAAAAAAAAGAAGAAGAAGAAAATTATTAATATTATCTTTTTAAAGGGGCTTTTTTTTAGATAGTATTTTAAATCAAAAAAAAAAAAAAAATACAAATTACAAATTAAATAGAAAAAACTTATAAATATAATAAAAGTTATTCTAATAAAAAAAAAATATATTTTAAATAACTATTATTTCAAAACTCAATTTTATTAATCTTTTATATTGTCTATAAAAAATAAAATTATAACAAAAAATAAATATATATATTTACGTAAATGTTCTGTATTTAAATATATAAGTTAGAAATAAAAGAATCTTCCATAAACATATTCACCTTCTCTTGGATAAAGATAACATCTTCCAATCATTTTGTTAAATTTAGCATCATCTACAGGTTCTTTTTATGTTCCAATAAAATCTTAAGACTTAAAATGTCTATCTTATAATAAAACAAGTTCTTATGCAACTTTAGCAGCTCCATTCATAACAAAATCACTAAACTGAATAAAATAAAATAAATAAAAATAGAGATAGATATATTAAATACATCAGCTTATTATTAGAATTTTTTCATATCAATATTAGGTAATAAAGAATAAAATTATCCTTCAAAAAGTTTATAATTATTCGAAGCATGAGTACTATACCAAAACTTACTTTAATAGGCTTATTCTAAATTTCTTTAATTACAAATCATTTAATCGATTACATAATTTCCAACTCTCAAGCTTTCGAAATGGTAAAAAGTATATTCATTACTTCATAAATAAGAATTTATTTTTTGAATTCCTTTTTGGTAATCTGCACTTTAAGAAATTAGTCTGTCATAATAATCTCAATTTCTTATTTTTACTATTCTTGTTATTAGGGATTTTATTCATTGCATAATTATTCAATTTGGCTTAATAATTGTTATATTTTATCGTTTACTTCTTTAGTAGCAAAAAAGTCATTTGATTTTATCTCAAATTTATCAAAAAGCCATACTTTTATTAATAATAAAAGTATGTCTTGGACTATTTTGTTTTTCTATACTTAATTTTCAGAATAAAATAAATCGGTTTCTTCATATTATCCAAATATTTTACTTATTTTTTGGTATTAATCATATTTTTTTTTATCATCACTAATTTAAATTTATATAATTTTTTATGAATATTTTAAACAAAAAATATATATTAAAAAAAGATTATTATAATTTTTTAATTTAAGTAAATACTTATAAAAATTTAAAAAGAAAAAAAAATATAATTTATATATAAAATAAAAAAAATAAATAAAAAAAAATTATTTTACACTAAACTTAAAGTGATTCCTAATAAAACAAAGTAGTGATTTATAACAAAATGATATTAAATATAAGAGCGAACTAACAAATAGCATCTTAATTCTTCTACAGTAAATTTACCCTATAAAAAAATAATAAATATTTATATAAAATTTAAATAAATAAAATATATATAAAATATATATAAATATATATAAAAATTTATAAATAAATTTATTTTTTATATATATAATTATATATATATATTTATTTATTTATTATATATATTTTATATATATTGATATTTTTACTTATTTAATCAAATTCAAAGTATCTATATAAAATCTATGAATAATGAATTTTTTCTAAGCTTAGCATTCCAACTATATTTTTAATAAAATTTTGTTTTTTTTAATTAAAATATAAAAATTAATTTACTAATTCTTTAGATTCATTTTAAAATAATTAATCAATATTTATTTTTATTTAGTTATCAACATTTTTTAAGACTTCTTTGTAATTTTCCATTTTATATTCAGTTTAATAAAGGAAAGGAATATCAATTTTATATCCGTTTTAAATAGCCTGATCAACTTTTTATTACTATCTAATAATTGCTTAAGGGGCAAACTTTTCAGGTAAATATTATGGTTTTCTTTTTTAACCATGAGGAAGGGCTATGTAGTCGTAATTGATTTGTTCTTAAGAGTTCATTTTTTTAATTTGCTTTTAATTTTTTTTGATCTTTTTTTTATTTTGAAAAACTGTGAAAAAATATAATTTTTATCTTTATAAAATAATTATTTAATTTTTATTTTTGATTTTTTTTTTTTATTTGTTTTTTTAGTTTTTTGGATACATCATATATTTTTTTAATTTATACTTTTGTAATTAATAATATTAATTATAACTTTTTATAAAAAACAAAAAAATATCTATTTAGCTTTTCATTTAAAAATAATTTTATTTTTATTTTTTTAAATAAAATATACATATATATTACTTTTTAGCATATTTTTTTTTTTCTGTATTTTATTTTTTAAAAAAACTCAATTAAAGAAAATAAAGAACATAATCTGTTTTATTTAGCATTTTAGTTATTTGTCGATTGAGTTTTTAATAAGAAAATGACTGAAAATAATCATAATTTTAAAAAAGAAATATAAATGTACTAATCTGGATTATAGAAATTAAAAAAACACACACATTAATAATTTTTTATATATGAAAATATTTATGAAAAATTTAAAAAAATACATTTTTTTTTTTTGTAATTATATAATACATAAAATAAATTCATTATTCTTTATTTAATGATTCCATATTTTTTTATTCACTTAATATTAAATTCCATGTACAAGCTAATTATCCATCTAAATCTCCATTTTAGAACTAAATAATACCTTCTTTTTCTTTTTTATATTTGTTAAAAAAATCCATAGCCTTTTTATTGAAAAAAATTAAGTATATTTATTTATACATAAAAATAATTTTTTTAAAATTTAAAACAAATTGAAAAATTATATTAACGAAAATAATAAAAAAAATATCTACTCTTGATTTTATTTTATTCGCTGCTTCATTTTCACTAAAAAAGCTATTTGTTTTTTAAGAAAGGCTATTAGATTTTATTATAGAAGATAATACACTACTGTTATATTCATTTTATAATATTATTTTTTCTAATTTAATTTTTTCTTTTCCTTCTTCATCTTTAAGTTTCTATTTTTTTATTTTTTTTTTTAAAAAAAAAAGTAAAATAAAATAATTAAAATAAAAAATAAATAAAAAAATATCATACTGAAACTATGTTTCTTATATCGTATTATAAACTAGATATGTAATGAATCTCGGAAATAAAATATTTACTTATACAATCAAAAACTAAATCACTTTTTTTATTTTCGAATTCAGGATATTAATTATCTATTTATTCCTTATATTTATTTTAATAAATATGAAATTTACATAAAATTTCTGAATTTAATTAATTATTTTACAATTATATTTGTATATTATTTTATAGCTCCTTTAAAACTTTAAAGTTTTACAGTTAAAATTTCTGTAATTTAATCTTTTTTTTATCTAAATTATTAGAATCTATATAATATAAATAAATAAATATATAAAAATAAATAAGTATATTTATAAAATACTTCTTTTGACTTTTTTTCAAAACATTAAGTTAATTTTATTATAATTAATTTAAATTTAATTCTTCCCATGCTTAATTCAATTCATTTTTATTTTATAAATAGTCATTTTTATACTTAAAAAAAATAATGTATGTTATTTTTTCTACTTAAAAAAATAATATACTTTTTATATTTCATCAAATAATTAATTATAGTTTTAAAAAATTCTATTGCTATTTCCAAAAATAATTTATTCATCATTTAATATGTTACTGAATTTAAAATTCATACTTAATGCTATATCTTATTCTAAGCTTTTTACATATTTTTATTTTTAATCAAAATATATAGCATGATAACTTTCTAATGGTTCAAATAAATTAGGAGAAACACTTTTTATTTAGTTTTTATTAAATATACATATTTTTTGAGTTTTAATACTGATTGTAATTTTTTGCAAAAGTATCAACTAATTTTGTTAATTTTTAAAATTATTATACATATTCGTTTTCTATTTAAAGTCTTAAATTAAATATATTTTACAAATCTTAAATAAGCTTAATATTATTTTGAAATAGCTTCTTATTCTCAGAAATTTTTTACTATTTTATTTTAAAAATATAATATGAAGTTAAAAAAATTATTTTATATTTTTTTAAAAATATAAGCAAACACCTAAAATGGAAGAAAATGTGATCATAATGATAATTATTTTCTTTAAAATAAATTAAAAATTAATATTATTTTTTTTATTTTAATAATTATATACGAATTTTTTAAAAATATTTAATATTTTTAATATAAAATTAATATGTATTAATTAATTAAATCATCTATATAATTAAAAAAAAAATACTTACTTTTTTTTTTTTTTTTTTTTCTTATTTTAAATAAAAAACTATTTATTTAAAAAAATGTATAAAAAGTTTTTATATATTAAAAAAAAAAACATCAATATATTTATATATGTATATAAATAATTAAATTTATAGAAAAAAATAATTATTATTATATTTATAACTATTTATGTGACATATAGTAATATATAAAAACAATCATAAGTAAAATAAAAATATATATGATTATTTTAAATAATTTATTGTAAAAAAGAACATTACATAAAATATAGATATACTTTTATCTATTATTTTAATATAATTTTTTTAAAAATATATAATAATATATGATATAAAAACAAAAAATTCCAAGAAATATTATTATAATATTTTAATAAAAATATTATAATTATAAAAAAATAAATATCATATTTAATATAAATCATATTTAGATTAACAATAAAAAAATATGCGGTTTACATTCTTTCAAACAGTTACAGAATTATTATGTTTATATATTATTCCATTAGCAGCTTCATTAGTTGTTTTAGTGAATCCTTAAAAAAATTAAAAATCTTAAAGAAGATGAATTTTACATTGGATTTTGGTTTAGTTTTCATAATTTACATTATACCCAGTATATTCCATTATGCCTGAAATTCTGGAAAATATCCTTAGAATTGAAACTGCGATCGGCTTTTTATATATAAATATAATTTTAGGGGAAGATGTATTTCAATATTTTGAATAATTAATTGCAAAAAATAATAATAATATTGATTTATTAAGAAAGTTTATTTAATAAAAATTAGAAATTTTCAAACTAATTAAATAACAGTAATGAAAATAAAATAAAATACAATACACTAGATTATATTTTTTTATTTTTTTATGACTTACATATTCATTTATTTTTTTAAATATTTTTCTATATATTTTTTTTAATAAAATGTTTTAAAATAAATTAATTAAAGTATAAAAGTAAAAAAATTAAAATTGTTACAAAAGGAGGGAAATATATTATTTATAATATTTTTTTTTAAAAAATTAAATATAAATAATATAAATAATTTATACAAGATGTTTATTTTTTATTTATTATAAGAATAAAAATATTTTTTTTTTTTATTATTAATTATAATATAAAATTAAAGTTTAAATAAATAATAAATGTGTATAGAAAAATTATATAAAAAAAAAAAATTAAAAAAATTCATAAAAAATAAAAAAGTAAATATAATTAAAAAAAAAAAAAATTCTTCAACAAAAATATTAAAATAAAAAAAATAAACATCCGAAAATGTCTGAAGTAATAAAAATAACAATATTTAAAAAAATAAAAAAAAATAAAGACTTTTACAATATTACTAACAAAAGACTAATAAAGGATAATAAACACAATAATGCCGTAAAGATATTCATTCTAATAAAATTCAAAGCGCTAGAACATATCCACAAGTTGTTTCCAAAAAAAAAAATATTTAAATATAAATAAATATATATATATATATTACTATATATATATATTTATATTTATGTATTTATATATTTATATTTAATTATTTTCTATATATCTATATTTATATATATTTTTATTTTTTATTTTAACATAATAAAAGATAATTCAATCTTAAAAACAACAACTAATCAAACATTATAATAAAGGCCTGAAAGGCAAACAATTTAGTAATAGTAAATAATATAATAGCCTTTACAAAGATTAAATATTAATAAAAGTCGAAGTACAAATTAAATTAATAAAAAGCGAAATGCAAAAACTTAACAAAAGTTGGAATAAAAAAAGAATAGAAATTTATATTCAAACCAAATTATAACATCAAATAATTCCTTATAAAGTACTGGAATGTCCCCAGATATGAAATAATGTTTATAAATTTTATAAAAATTAAATAAAAATGAAAATGCAACACCTTTTTTATATCGAGTAGACCCCATATTATAAAATTGTCCAGATTATTATAATATAATATAGGAGCCAATAGACTTATCTTAAATAGAATTAAATTTAAGGCAGAACTAATATTAAACCAAATCATAATTTGCAGCTGATGTAAGAAAAGTTTGGAAAAATTCCTTTATTTATAATAGATAGGGAACCCAAATATATGAAATGACTAAAAAAATGAGTGCTTTTTTCGATAAACTATATAGCTAAATTGAAAACTAAACACCTAAAATGATAAATAATTTAAAAAACGATTATCATACCATTACATAGTATTTTTTCTTTTAATAAATTAAAATAAAATAAAAAAAGAAATCTTAATCATTTAACTAAATAAGTAAGTGTTTTATCAAAACCAGAATAGATAAAAATTGACAAAATGGATATTCCTTTAACTATGAATGAAAAAAAATAATTGGGAACTAATATAAGGTCACTTCCTCCAGAAGATTTAAATGGAATCTGGAGTATAGTTTAAGACAATAACCTCTAACATAATAGTGAGGTTATTGAGTTTGATATAGATACATTACCTGTAAAAAAAGCTAGAAAATTAGAATAATATGTCAAATAAAAAATGCTGGAATAAGCCAAAAAAAATAAAGGAAAAAAAAATGTTAAATAATAAGTAAATATTATTTTTTTATTTTAATAAAAATATTTTATTTATAAAATATAATTTATTTTATTATTATATATATATATTTATATATATATATCTTTATATAAAATAAATATATATATATACACATATATATATAAATATATTTAAGATATTTATTATTTAAAAATAATAAAATTATTAATAAGAAAATTATAAATAAATTAATAATTAAAAATAAATTTAGCAATAATCACAGAAACAGTTTTTAAAAAGCCAATCTTTTGATAAGTAATAGGGTTTTACTTTCAACGATAACTAATTTGGAGTAAATAAAAAAAAAATATATATAATTAATTAAATTAAATTAAAATAAATAGTAATAATAACAACAATAATAATACTAAATGCAATTACAATAATAAAAATAATAAGAACAATAAATTTAGTAAGATGATAATAATAGTTCATCTTCTTAATTTATTTCAGGTTTTTTTTATTTTTTATATCTTTTATATTTATTTTTATAGAAAGTGAGGATGATTGATATTACATATAATTAAGATTTTATAAATAAAAAAAAATATAAAAAAAATAAAAAAAAAAAATATAAAAATAAAAAATTAACTTTTTATTTTATTTATAAATAAAAATAAAAATTTTATATTTTTGTATTTTTTAATTTTTTTTTTTTTTTTTATATTTAAAAAATATAAAAACTGTTTTTATAAATTTTTTATTTTTATATTATATTAATAAATAGATATATATATTAATATTTTTAAATAGATATATAAAATCTTTTCAATTAATTTAAAACAAAAAATATATATTTTGTATATTTTATTTTTAGATATAATGTTACATACAAATAATTCTTATAATTAAAAAAAATATAAAATGCAACTATTTAAATCAATAATCAGAATTTTTAAACAAGTATTCGAAATTATTTATTATCATAACCATTAAAGACTACAATTCTAAAAATAAAATATGAGCTTTTCTTCCAATTAAATAATCTATGCCCCTATAAATATTAATTAATTATATATATATATATATTTAAATATAATATAACCTTTCAGTAATTTCAAAATTAATATCTAATCTCTAAATTATATAATTTTATATATTTTTAAGTAAATTATCAACCATTTCATTGTGTATATTTTTATTTCTTTTTTGTTTTTTAAAGGAAAAACATATAAAAAAATTTTAAAAAAATAAAATTTTACTTATCATTATCATTTTATATTTTCTCGATTCTAGCAGATTCCAAAGGAACATAATAATCTTAAGTACTTGAACATAAAACAACATTTCTGAACCATTCGAGTCCCTATAAATATAAAAATAATTAAAATATAAACTATTATTTATATTACTTCAAATTTAGATAATTTATATAAAAAACAATTTCTAATATCTTTATCATCTCCTAAGTTTAGTTATTTTAAACATAAAGAACCTTTCCATATTTTCAAAAACCACATTCCGAAATTAATTAAAACATGTTAGTGATTCAAATATCCTAAATGAGGTACACCAAAACTGAGAAAAGTATACATTTTACTTTTATAATTTTCTTTTAAATATGGCAAAGCAGCTCTTACAATAAGTCCTCCTAATGAATGTGCTACAAAACTAATTTTACCTAATTAATTTTAAAGAATCCATTTTTTTACAAACTCTTCGATTTCCTAAGCTAATGAAATACCCATTTATTCAATGCTACCTTCAGTGTTTTATTAATTAGCAACTGAAAGTAAAAAAAGACATTCTGGATATAACAAATTCATATGATTTTTAATTAAACGCATATCAAAAGCATTACCCTAAAAACCATGAACAAAAATAAATAAATGAAAACTAGTAGGTTTAAAAATTCTTTATTCTAAAAATTGCTTAAAAATAAAATAAAATAAAAACAAAATATATAAATATAGTATATATATGTTAAAAATTATGAGTATTTTTTTTTTTTAAAAAAAAAAAAATTATTGAATTTAAAAAAATAATAAAGTAATTAAAAATTAAAATATATAAATATATATATATATATATAAATATTTATATATTTATATATTTATATATTTATATATTTTTTTATTTATTCTTTTATTTTTATATAATATTAATATAATATAAAAATATAAGAATATTTTTTTTCTTTCTTTATATTTTTTTTAAAATAAATTAATGAAAAATTTAAAAATATAAATTTAATAATAATTTTATATATATTTTTTTTTACATTATTTTTATTTATAGTAATTTCTTCAAATATTACTGGATTATTCATTTTATTTGGTAATATTCTTATATCTTTAACTGCATTATAATTTGTGAAATGTTTAGTAAGGGCATTTTATCTAATTTAATTAGCCTTCTATTAATTTTCTTATAATTTTTATTTCTAAATAATCACATTATGTTATGTTACAAATCTTTTTTCATTTTTAATAAAATCCATCCATAGTTATTTATTTTATTTTAAATATATTTTTTTGAATTATTTAGTTATTAACTGTCCATTAACTAAAAAAAGTTGTTAAAATTTTTCCCAAAGTTTTAATATAAATTTATTTATTTAATTTAATTCTTATACTATAATCATAGGCTAACGATCGAATTTTCTAATATATTAATTAGTTTCTATTTGCTATTTATTTATTCGTATTTATTAAGAATTTAAATTGTTTTCACTATTATTATTTGTAATAAAATGAAATATAGAATTAGGAAGTTTTTCCATCTAAAATTATTAAAACAAAGCTGAAAAAACCAAGTCTTTATGGTTAATATTTTTCCTCATTATTTTCAGTATGTTTTCAATTTTATCGGCTATATTTTCATATTATTTTCTTAATAAATTTATATATTCATCATAAAATATTTTAACTTCACTTTCATTTGCTAAAAAGAAAAATAAAATAAAATATATAAATATTTATAATATAATAAATTACATAAAACCTTAAACTAATAATATCCTCCTTAATGAATATTTTATTATGTTTAAGAATTGTTCACATTATCTTAAAAAAAATTAATATTTTTATTTGGAATATTTTCCACTACATCGCTACTACAAAAATCTACTATACAAGAGTGTAAAGTTACATTAACTTAATTAAAATGATCTTCATCAAAAAGAATTGGTACATATTCATTAATTCCATTTTTTATAAAATCCTTATTTATTTCGGCTTTATATAATGATACACAATTAAATTATATTTCCTTTCCTTAATTATCCATTTCAGCATACATTAACTCTATATCCATATATATTTCTGCATCCCGGCTTAATGGAAAATGTTCTAAATTTAAAGTAAATACACATGTTTCGTTTATATATATTATTTCATCTTCAAAAAATTATTTTATCATAAATGTTTTTGTACAATATGCATGATGTTCACTGAATATATGAGGGGGTATTATGCTTTTTGTTGATTTATTTTTTTAACGAAGTTCAGAATCTTATATATATTATTTTCTGTCTTTTGTTAAATCACATATTTTTGTAGGATGTGCTAAAATAACCTTTTTGTTTGTTTGTTTTTTATAAGAAAAAGACTAGAATATTTTACTTATGATTTTTTATTTTATAATATATATATGAGAAATCTTAAATGATAAAATCCTTATTAAAATGATATTATGTCAATGCTTTTATATGTATCTACGTGGACTAAAAATTCAATTTTCGATTTTACTTTCATTTAATATTTTTTTAATTTTCTTACTTTATTTTTATGTTGATAAGTATTTAAATAAAAAATACAATAAATATATAATTATATTTGTATTTAATTTTTAATGAATATATTTATAAATTTATTAGGATTTTAATATTTTTCTTTTAGATTTTATATATATTATTTTTATTTATTCAAATACTAAATATATTTTTTTTATTTTATATATAGATATATATATAATATAATTAAATATAAATATTTTATATATATTTTTAAATTACTTTTTTTTTTTATATTTAAAATAATTTAGTTTTTTATATTTATTTACACAGAAACAAAAAATCATTAACATCTTTTTATATTTATTATTATTTTTATTATAAAAATTAAAAATTTATAAAAAAATAAAAAAAAATATATTCAAACTTTAAATTAATTGATTATGATATTTTTTTTATTGAATATTTTTAATATTTCAATGTATGATATATAATTTACTAAAATTACTAAATGCGTATATATTGGCATTTTCACAATATTATAATAACTATTTAAAATTATAAAATAGTGAAGAAAAAACGACCTTTAACAATTAAAATTAAGATTATACTATAAATAATAATTAATTATAAATAATTTTAAAATTTTATGTTTAAAACAAAAATTAAATTATTAATAATATAATAATATTTATATATAAATAATTTTTATAAATATTAATATATTTTTAATTCATTAAATATATTTCATATTTAATTTAAAATAAATAAATATCAATTTAATGCTTTAATTTAAGCTTAGACTTCCAAAAGTTTTTATTTAATATTTTCTTTTTCTTATTTTACATTTTTTATTTTATTTTCTAAATCTTAATTCTATTTTTTTTTTTATACAGATATGATTTTTGATATTTACTTTTTGAAAAATATCAAGTAAAGCTTTTCACCTTATACACTAACTTCTTTAGTTTGCTAAAATTATTATTAAAGTTTATTTTTTTTCCAGAATTACTTTTTTTT
The DNA here is from genome assembly GCF_000220395.1 of Ichthyophthirius multifiliis. NCBI lineage: Eukaryota > Ciliophora > Oligohymenophorea > Hymenostomatida > Ichthyophthirius > Ichthyophthirius multifiliis. Next base: position 1,622 of record NW_004086370.1, on the reverse strand, counting down.
TAAAAAAAAATAATAATATAGATTTAATAATAGTTTTATTTTTTTCTACTTTTAAAAATGTTTCTTTTATCTATATCAACATTTATTAAGTTTTGTCTAAAGTTTCATTAAACTCATCTATTTTTTTAGAATATAGAGCTATTTTTAATTTTTTTTCTGTTTCTTAATGTTATAAGTTGGCTTATTATTATCTTAATTCGAAATTTTCTTAAGCTTCTTATTAAACTTATTTAATTTAATCACAAAAATCTTCTACTTTCTTTTTTTAATCTTCATCTATTGTTTTTTTTTTTTTAAAAAAAAAAAAAAAATTAAATATAATATTTTTATTTAAAAAAAAATTACCTTTTCCTTCTAGATTTTTCAAATAATCTTTTTCTTTTCCTTCAAAAACAGATAATTTTTATTTTAATTATTCTTTAAGTCTATTATATTATAGAAGTATATATATAAATATATATCTTTTTTATTTACTCAGTATTTTCTTTTTCTTTTTATTGACTTTCCACATCTTGTTCTTCAATTTTTGATAAAATATCTTTTATATATTTAAAAATAATATTCCAAAAATATTTCTACCTTTTAATGAATTATCGAATTATTCTTATTATTATAAACGTTATTTATCTTCTTCATTTATTAATTCTTAAGTTCCTTTTTTAAGTTAATCTATAGCATCTCTTAATTCAATACATACATTTGAATATTTTTATTTAATTTCCGATTATTTAAAATTCTCTTATATTACTAAAAATTTAAAGATTTTTGTTTTTTTATTGAATAAAAATAATAATAATATTCATTTTACAAACATCCTTTTCATGTGTTAATTAGTTATTACTTTTTTTTAGTAAAGCAAGTTAATTTTCAAGTTTTGTTCCGAGACAAGTCTTTTTTAAAAAATATAAACAATAAAAATTATTCCAAAAAAAAAAAAAAACTAATATTATTAAATAATTATTGGGGAAAAAAATATAATAATAATATAATAATTTAGTTTACTAATTATTAAATAGCTTTAAAATGAGCTTCGTCTTTTTAACCTAAAGTTAGTTCTTTATTTTCTTCATATAAACTTTTTGATATTGTTTATATATTTTTAAATTATTTTCCTTTTTTTTTAAATAATAAAATAATTATTATTAAATGCTTATATATTATTATATTTACTAATATTTTCTAATTCTTATGGAGTTAACTATTAGACAGAATTATTTAATTCTTAATATCTTTATTGAACTAATAACAACTAATCTTCAGATAAATTTTATTTTGATTTTTTTTAATTACTCATTTATATTTTATTAATATATATATTTTTTTTATTTCTTTTTTCTTTTTGTTTAATTTTAAAATTAAATAAAAAAAAATATTTATTTCATATAATAATTTTTTATAAGAAAATATTGATAAAAATTTAATTATATTATTATTTAAAAAAATCTTTCAAAAAAATATAAATGTATTTGTAATTAATATATAATTTTAAAAATAAAAACATAAACTTATTAAGAGAATCAATTTATAAAATTATGTGTAAAAAATATTTTTATATAAGTTATATATACTTTTAATTAAATTACAAATAGTTAAATTATAATAATTATAAAAAAAAAAAAAAA
>NW_004086371.1:0-8002 GCF_000220395.1 Ichthyophthirius multifiliis | reverse complement strand
TATTTTATATATTAATATATTTATTTTTTATATATATTATGTAATTTTTATTTTTTTATTTATTAATATCTTTTTTATTTAAATTTTTCATATATTTAATAATTATAAATTTATATTTCTAACATTATTTTATGTATTTATTTATTATCCTAAAGGTAAAAATTATTTTTTATATATAAAATATCCTGGTATTACTGAAAATATTATTAATAACCAATAACAATTTTAAATAATTTTCATTTTTTAAGATATTTCACCACAATCATTTTCAAACATAAAACTGAGATATATTATATTAATGCTTAAATTAGTAAATAAAAAAACATCTTATAATTTTAGATTAATAAATAATTATAAATCTATATGAGCTTATTTTTCATTAATTATTATATATAAAAAATATAATAAAATAAAATTATTTAATAATATTAAAAAATCACATAAGTATTTTATTGAATTCGCAATATCTATCATTGTTTTACATTTAGTATTTATTAAATTCTAATCATAGAATTATAAATAATATTATAATCCTAATAAAAATAAACTCTTAATAATTAAAATTAATGATTCTTTAATATAATTCATAAATTAATATAAAATAAATATATATATATAAATATAAATATATATAAATATAAATTTATCTATATTTATATATTAATATATATTTATATATATTAATTTATTAATATATATACATTTATTAAAATATAATACATTTATTTCATTTTTTTTCATTATTTTTTTTATTTATATAAATTAAAATAAAACATCATTAATCTATATTTTTACTTTTTTTATTTTAATTATTTTTATAATAAATTGTATAAAAATTTAATTATAATCTATAAAATATAAATTTATACTATTTTGTTTTTTTTTATATATCTTTAATTTTTATTTTATATATTACTTAATCATTTAATAAATAAATAATATTCTTTTTTTATTATTTTTTTTTACTATAATATTTATAAATAAAATACTGTATAAATAAATTATTTTGAAAAGTAATATATAAATTTTAATTTATATGTTTTATATTTTATAAATATATATAATTATAAATATTTTTATTTCTTTATATAATAATTCAAATGTTTTTTTTTTATTTAAAAAATTAAATAAAAATATTTTATAAGTAATAATACAAAAATAAATATTATATATAGAAATTCTTTTATATTATTTTTTTCAATTTAAAGGAAAAGGTTAACTAAATTATTCAAAATTATTATTAAAAGAATCTGAATTTTTCATTTAATAAAATTAATTTTAATTAAAACTATTAATATTTCCTTAATTATGTTAAAATATTTTATTAATATCTGAATTAGTTTAATTAAAAGCACTTCCTTAAGTTTGTTAAAATGTTTTAGTATCAGAATTATTTTATTGATCTTAACCATTTATTAAATTATTCACTTATTACTATTATTATTATACATAATTAGCTATTTATTCAAAATTTAATCCTTTTTATTATTAATCATTAAACTCAGATTAAATATCAAGAATTTTACTCGAAATATTATTTTATTATTATTAAATATCTTAAAAATCAACTTCTTCTTATTAAATAATTCTAACAAACTCAGTAACCTTTGAAAACCTATTAATAATATCTTAAGCGACAACATTTTTTAATTCATTTAATTATTTAGCGAATCTATCTACATTAAATAAGGATCCATTATTACTTATTTAGGTTAATATAACTTATGAAATATCACAAATTTTTGAAAGATTATTTTTTTAAAGTTAATTTACATATTAATAGAGTTTCGAAAGTTATGTTTTGTGTTACATATCATATAATTCTTTTATTAATTAGACATTACTTTGGGTATTTTAATAGGAAATTTCTTACTTTTAAGGAAATGCTTAAGGGATATATTATTATTGGATTGTTTTGAATGAAATTATTTAGTTTTTAAATTACTTATAGCGGTCAATAAATACTTTATAATGTTAGTCTATATGTTAAGAAAGCTCTATTTTTAAATCTTCTAAGAGATTTGCTAATTCTAGTTTACTATGTTCGATACTTTTGAAAATTTTCTGTTTTTCTTTTTCTACTCTTTCACGGAAATTATATAAATTCTTTTTTAATTATTTTTTTAGATTTTTTTTTTTTTTAGTTTTTTTTTTTTTTTACTTTTTCTTCTTCACTTAATAAAAATATAGTGTATTAAGGGAAATTGTCTTGATCATATGCAAAAATGTCGGAAGGAATATGTATTTTGTTTATTACTTAAGGATTATTATTTATATTTATATTATTTTATTAGATGTTTATTTATTCTTAATATTTTTTTTGACTATATTAACTGTAATTATCTTTCGTTCTTATAATTTTATATATATATAGATATATATATATATATATATATATAATATATATATATATATATACTTTTATTATTTTACCTTTATATATAATCGCTTTATTTTTCACATGAACTCATTCTTTTGAAATTATTATTATAAGTATTAATTTTTTGATTACTTTCGAAAGGATTTTTTCTTTCTAAGCTGCTGTTTTTTAATTAAGGGTTTCTGTTATTATATATAAAATTATTATTTTAATTTTTTTGGCAAGTTTTATTAATATCATTTTCTATGGTTAGATTATTAAAGGAATTTTTTGTAGATTGTTCGTAATTATTTGGTTTAAAATTATTACTTTAGAAAGATTATTAAGATAAAATAATTGCTTCTTGATTTTTGTTTTAATATTGTTTAATATTTTGTATGAAACAATTATTTTCGTTTTCTTGATTGTTTTGAGGAACTTTGTTTATATATGGGTTAAGATTTTTTAAATCATATTTTTTTATTTCGAACTCTTTTTCATTTAAATTTTAGTTTTTGGCCTAATATATGTTTTAAGAATAAAAATCATTTTTATGTTTTTCAATCATTTTTTTTATTTATTTAAATTTAAATTTTTATCTATATATATTATGTATTTGTTAAATTTTTATTTTTTAATATATATTATATTTAAATAAAAAGCAGTAACTTTTATATTTTCTAATAAAAACTTTGAATAAAAATAGAAAAACAAAACAAAAAAATAATATATTTATTCATTTTTATATATATTTATATATATTGAATTGTTTCAACAACAACCAAAAGATTTTTTTGTCTAAATATTATTTTTTTATTGTAATTAGAAATTATTAACTATAGAATTATCTGTTTCATTTCCTACTTTAATACCGTTAGACTAAATTTTAATATAAAATAATATTTTTAAAAATATATAAAATATAATAAAAAAAACAACTTCTTAATTTGGATTAATAACTCCAGTATTAATTTTATCGAAAATCATTTTTGCATTTTAATGAAATGCTTCTTCAATATTTTATGATGTTTTAGCACTTGCTTCTAAAAATAATAAATTATTTTCTTTTGCGAAATTCTATGCTTCTTCGACACTAACTTATCTCCTATATATAAAATAAAAATATATAAATAAATATATATATAAATAAATTTAATTTTTTATATATATATTTTATTTATATAAATATAATATATCAATAATATTTTAATTATTTTATAATTACTAATCTTCCAAATCACATTTATTTCCTATTAAAACAAAACTTAAATGAGGATTACCATTTTGTTTAGCTTCTTCTAGCCATCTTCCTATATTTTAGAAACTATCTTTTCTATATATTTAAAAAAATTTATTTTTATTTAATTTGTGTATGTGTGTTTTTTTTTGTATTATTGCCTTGTTATATCAAAAACTAATAAAGCACCAGCTGCTGATCTATAATAAGATCTTGTAATAGATCTAAAACATTCTTAACCAGCCTTTTTTTTATTTTATTTAATTAGATTTTATTAATCAGTATTTTTTATAAAAGTTAATATTTTTAATTACAGTATCCCATATTTAAATTTTTATGTTCTTATTTTAAACATTTATCATTCTAGCCCCAAATTCAACTCCTATGGTAACATCATGCTTTTCTTTGAATTTTTTATCAATAAATTATGACAATACACAACTTTTACCAACACCTTTTTTATTTTTTAAATTTCTTTTTTTGATAAATTTCTATTTAAAAACCTGTATCACCAATTATAATATATTTAAATAAATAAGAATAAGACATTTTTTTTTATTTATTTTTTTTCTTTTTTTTTTTAATTTTTTTTATTTTTTTTATATGTATGTTTTATATATTAATTTTGAATAATTTATTTTTAATAAGAAATATATTTTTTTGATAAAAAAATAACAAGAAATTTTTTATTTGCTTTAATAAAAATATAATTTAATTTCTGATAAAAATATATAACATTTAAATATAAAAATTAAATAAAGGAATTTATATTTAATTTTATTATAATTATTTATAAAATGAATACATGAAAAATATATCTTATATGTTTTAATTAAGTTTTTTATTTTTATAAATTAATAAATATTAAACAAATTATTGTATCTTTACTATCATTAAAAACACAATATTGAAATCAAATCAATGTAAATTTATTTATAATTATATTAAATAATAAATATTGAGATTAAAATAAAAACTTCATATAAAATTTTATTAAAGATATATTCTATATTATTTATTATATATTTATAAATGATTTATATTTAAATAAAAAAGATTATTTTATAAAAAAAAGAAATTAACATTAAAGAACTATTTATAACAATAAGAAATATTATAAAAATTAAAAGTTTATTATTATGATGAAAAAAATATATATATATAAAATATTTAATTTTAATTTAAATAATTATAATAATTAGTTAAAAATAATAATAAAAATAAAAAAAGTATATAATTATTTTTACAAAATGATAATGAAAAATAGAAAAAATAATAAACTAAAAAAATAAGAGAATTTGAAATAAAATGAAAAAAAAAAAAAAAAAAAAAATTAAATAAATCATATTTCAATTATATATAAGAAATATTAATTATATTTTAATATAATAATATATTATAAAATTTCATTAAAAAAAAAATTATATTATATCTTAATAAGAAATATATAATTTTTATAAATTAAAATAAAAAAATATTAGATATTTTATTTTTCTATTAAAAATATATTATTTTAAATATTATAAAAAAAATAAAAAAATTTATAAAAGACTTAATATATAAATAAAATAAAAATAAATATAGGACAAAAATTAAAATTTAAATTAAAAAATATTATAAATATAAAATTAAATATATATAATATTATATACCTAAAAATTTATAATATATAGAAAGAATATAAAAAAAATAATATATATATATATAAGAAAATATATAAATATATATATATATATATATTTTATATTTATATATATCTTTTTTTATTTATATATATTCTATATATTTCTTATCTTTTTACTTATTTATTATATATATATTCATTTTTATTAATCTATATCTTAATATGCTTAATATCTGTTCATAAATAATTTAAACTCTTCGAAATCATTATTATTAACAAATTTTATTAATTATTTATTAGAAGAATTAAAAAATCCAGGTACTTTTTCAATAATATCAATCATACTTGGGTCATTTCTTTATTTTATAATTACATAATCTAGTATAAATTTCTTTTTTTCTTTAAATATTTATTAAAATATAAAAATTTAAATATTTTAAATATATAAAAATATACCCTTATCTTTTTTAACTTCATCATAAAATAATAAAATATCATCTACAGTAGCTATTATTAAAGATTCTTTAAAAGATTTGGTAACAGTACCTATATCTCTTAGAATTTTATATTTTTTCTAAATTAAAGGATGATATGATAAATCAATGTCTTTAAATTCAAAATTACTCACAAAATTATTTAAATCTGAAAAATTCATTTCTTTTTATTATTATATATTTAAAGTTTATTTAACTATTTATAAATCTTATTCGTTTAAAACTTTATTTATAGCAAAGCTATTGTTTATGTCATTTAAGTAATTTAAATTTTAAAATTTGACAATTGTTTATTACATATATTATTAATTACCATATGTTTCTTAATATTTCTATAAATACTAAGTAAATACTTTTTTATTGTTTCTAATCTTTAATCTTTTTATTTATTAAAATTTCAACGATAATAATATAAACTATATATATATATATTTTACTTTCCATCTTAATAGCATTTTACCAATAGTTTAATATTTATAAACCTAATTCTTTTTATTGAGTTACTTACTAAAGTGCTAATTATCTATATTTAATTTCATTATTAAGAAGATCTTTTTTTTATTTCTTTTATTTAAATGCTTAATCTATCATTTCTGTGTATAGTTTATTATATTATATATTTTTTTTATTTGTAGTTTATGAAATTTTATCCAGTTTAGAACTACTTTCGTCTATGATTTCTTTTTATTATTTAAGTTTTTTCTCGAAATCCTCACTTTCTGTTAAAAGCATATCTTTTATTAAATTTTTTCTAAAAAATTAACAAAATTCAATACATTTTTTGATTAGTTTTGCATTAATATATCTGTATCTTTAAATGCATCCTAAAGATCAGGATAACTTTATATATATATAATTTTTTATATATTTTATTTATTATATATTACTAATTAAATGCTGTTTAGTTTTTTTCATTTAGTTATTCAGTAAATGTATTAGCTAATAAAGGTAATTTAGAAGATAGACTTTTTTAGTAGTTTTATTCTTAGTCTTTTTTTTCTTTAAAAAATTTTACTATTTATTACATTGAGTTTTGTGAAATAGCTATCTTTTTTTGTAGTTTACAATATATGTTTTCTAAAATAGACTTATTTTCTTTTAAATATTAAATTCTTTTGCTATCCCAGATTTTAAGAGTATTATAAGACTAAATAAAAATATATATGTATTTTTTTTTATAATTTTTTTTTTTAAATACATTTGTTTTTCTTTCATTACATAATTAATGGACTACGGAATTTTACTAAAATCTTTCTTAAGATAATGTCCTTGCAATACCTATATTTTGGAGTTAATCTTCGAAGTTTTCGCCTTCTTGGTTATTTATTCTTGGAGTTGTTGACGTACGATCTTTAATTTCAGAATATTAATTCCAGTATTCTTCGGATTACTACTTATCAAATGATGGGGGTTTAATTATATTTTAACTAGTATCTATTTGAAAAGGATTTTAATTAGATAATTAATTATCTTACATTTTATTATTTTTTGTTTTATAATATAAAAATAAAAATAATAATATAAATATTTTATTTTAAAATCTATAAAGATAATAAAAATATATTATTATTAAGTATATTTATTATTTTTTTACTTTAGATTTAATATTCATATAATAAAAGAAAATATATATAAAAAAATGGTTTTATAAAAAATATGATTTAAAGGTATTTTATCTTAAAAAAAATAATAAATTATCAACTTTATTTAAATTATATATATGTATTTATTTGTATAAAAATCTAAAAAATATTTACTAAAATAATTTTTATTAATTAATCATGTTTTTTTATTTCTAAGATAAATTAATTAAAAAAAAGGCTAAAATTTATTTTTACCTTTGTAAATAATGCATTTTTATATATAACAATATATAGTTATATTCTAAATATAATAATTAATTTTCAAATAAGTATAATATTCTAAATAAAATAACAAATTAAATATAAATTAAATAATTATTTGTTATTTTTATTATTCAATTATAATTTTATTATTTTTACATTTTTATCGAAATAAAATAAATATTTTTACCGATAAATAAAAAAATATAATTATTAAATTAATAATAAATAAAAAAAAAATATTAATTTAAATATTACAAACAAATTTACAATTAATAATTACCTTAATTTTTTTTAATAAAAATAAAGAAATTTAATCCATTTTATATTAAAATAAAAAATATTAAAACAATGTATAAAAAATTTAAATAAAATAAACTAAATATATATATATATATATTAATAAATTATAATTATATTATATTAATTAATTTAATATAAAAA
>NW_004086372.1:17941-27282 GCF_000220395.1 Ichthyophthirius multifiliis | reverse complement strand
AAGAAGAAATAAAATTAAAAGAATTAGTAAATTTATTTATTGAGTAAATATATAAATAAATTTAATTATATATATAATTAAATAAAAATATATAAAAAAAAAAAATATATATATAAATAAATATTAAAATATTTATAAATTCTATATTATATATATATATATATATATTTTTTTATAAAAATTTATTTAATTCTATATAATTAACTATAATATTAAATAGAAAACCATTTTTATTAACATAAAATAATTCTTTATTTTTTGCACGATTTTTAATAGAAGACAGTATATAATAAAATCAATAAAATGCAGATTTAAATTTAAAGAAAAAAAAACAATCTATTTTAGAAAAATTTAATAAAGTATTATAAAATTACATAGTGTACTCTAAAATTTAAGCTTAAAAATTATATAATGATTTGTTAAAAGTAATTAATGAATATTTATATAAATATAAATATAAATATATAAATAATTAATATAAATATATAAATAATTAATATATATATAAATATATATTAAAAAAAATAAAAATATATATATATATTATATACATATATATATATTATTATTTATTTTATTATTTACTTTTATAATTATAATTATTTTAAATATTAATAGATATTCTAATAAAATTTAGAAAATATCGTTTCTGCTATCCATATAAAATGCAATTAAAAAAAAACAATTTCTAAAAATTAACTTATTGAAGCATTTTAATTTATAAATATACCTTTATAAGAAGATTAAATAAATTTTTTAATAATGACAGTTATTTTGGATTCGGAAGATATAAATCATTTAAATTATAACAAATTTATTGATTTTTTTTCTTAAAATATATTAGAAGAAAGTAGTAATAATAGTAATATATAAATAAAATAAAGAAGATAATAATTTTTTAGTAAATTAAAATAATAAAAATAAATTTGATGATAAAGAAGATCTATAATATGGTAATAAAAAATAATTATAAATATATATTTTATTTAAACTATATATATAGATGACAATTTGGAAAATATAAATTAACAAAATGAATAGATAGATAATTATAATTAATATGAAGTTAATGAAGAAGAATTTAATGAATAAACTTAATAAGAATATTATTAAACTGAATAAAGTTTATATTTATATATATATATATTTATATATTTATATATTTATATATTTTTTTTAATTTACAATTATATTTTTTCTTTATTTTATATATAGTTATAAAAGAAGAAGAATAATTATATGATGATAATTAAGATATTTAAGAAAATGATTAATATAAAAATATTATAGAAGAAGTAAACATTTAAATATAAATAATAATAAAAATAATTAAAGGATGAATATAAAGATGATTTTTCTTAATATGAATATATATCTGATGATTGAAGACAAAATAAAGCAAAACAAAAATAAGATAAATAAATTTAAATAAAAATATAAATAAAAAAGATAGAAAACATACATAAAAAATCATATATATTGAATATCTTTTTAATTTATAAATCTTTTTTAAAAAGCTAAATAATATTCTATTAAAAAAATACATTATTTTCATCAAGCAACTGTATATTTTTGACCTTTTTGTTTTGCAATTCCTGCAGCCTTTCTCTTTAATAAATCTTCTCTGCATTTATCTAATTTAATTTTGGTAATAACTAATTATGATGCAGATAAGGGAATTTAATAAGGGGCACCTATATTTATTATTATTATTATTTATTATTATATTTTTAATTTATTTTTTACCATTTAATTTGTTTTTGGATATTTTTTCAACATGAACTGCCCATTTTTTTCTGTAAACTTAGGTTACTTTTCCTTTATTACCTTTGAATTTACCTTTTTTTATTTATATAAAGAGTTTTTATAAGTAATTTTGGGTTTATTTATTACCTCTAACTATAACAACTTCGTCATCTTTTCTAATTGGAAGTGATCTTACATTGTATTTTTTTTTAAATCTGCAGATAAATGAGAGGACATTAATTATTATCTTAAATGAGAAGGAGATGCAAAATGAGCTTTTCTTTGTTTTCTTCTTGATGATGTAACTTCTGTTTTTATTTAAATTTAGAATTTTATTTCTTTATTTTTTGAAAAAACAAAAAATATTACCAACGTGAGTTTTCATTTTTTAGATTTAATTTTTTTTTTTTTGTTAATATTTTTACTTTTACTTTTATTTTTTTATTCTTTTTTTTTAATTTTTTTTCTTTTCTTTATTTTTTATAATAAAATATAGCCAATTTTAATTTTAACTTTTTATTTAATTATACATTTTTTTTTTTTTTTTAAATTGAAACTTAAAAATTTAAAATTTTAATTGTCAAATTATTATATTTATGGGAAATTAATTATATTTTAAAATAAATTATTTAAACTTATATATAAATAATTTATAGTAAAGAATAATAAAATTAAATTTATTATAATTTAATAATATTTGTAGATTAATATATTAAATAATTATTTTAATTTTTAAAAGCTATTTTATATTTATTTTTTTCATTTTATTATTTATATTTTATTTTATGAAGTATCGTTTTTAAATAATTTTTTATAGTAATAATAAAAACAATATATAAATATCACACTAATAAAAAGTAAATAATACTGAAAAAATAATTTAAATAAAAATGTTAATGGATATTTTTAAAAATGATATATATAGTTTTATATAAGAACAAAGCAAATAAGTACAAATAAATAAATAAGAATGTTAATTAATGGGCAAATTCGGTATTATTATTGAATGAATATAAAAATAAATAAAAAAAATTATAATGATTTAAATATATTTAAAATAAAAAATATAAAGGTATATGTGTTTAAATAGCATTAGGAATGTTTTGCTTTTCATTTCTTTTTTGTAATTTTTTTAAATAGTTGTAATTTATAATAATAAAAGTAAAATAACTTGATAAAACAAAAAGAAGATAATGGAAAATATGGTTAATGGTAAAAATAAAATATTTAAAATAATTATAATAAAAAAAATATAAATAAATATATGTAAATATATATATATATATATATATATATATATAAATATTTATATACATTATATATATTTATTATTTATATTCCAACATTTATATATATTTTTAGGATGTTTCTAAATAAGCTATTGGATCTATTTATGGTCATTTATTTAATCTTATTTTTGCTTCTTAAATGACTTAATTAATATAAAATTAAAACATAAGTTCTTGTAATTGGTTGATTATTTATTTTTTCTTTTTCTTCTAAATATTTTTAATTGCTTTTTATTATTTATATTAAATATATTTATTCTTATATTTTATTTCTAATTTTGTTATTTTAGGTATTTAGTAAATTCAATATAAGATTTTTGTCTTGGAATTGCTTTAAATTATATGATAGTTACATATATTAAAAATTTAAATAGGAAATTAAAGTTTTAATGCTTTAATTTTGGTGAATATAAGCAAGGAACTTCAATAATAAAATAATACATCCCTTAATTATTAATTTGGATCATATTAATAACATTAGTAAAAAAATAATAAAAAATTACATATTTATTAAAAAAAAAAATATTTTTAATTTAAAAAAAAGACTAAAAGCATTCTTTATTTAAACATTTTTATTTTTAATGATTTTTTTTAAAGAATTAGTATTTTTTTTAAAATATTTTTAAAATTTTAGTTTTTTTTTTTACTTGATAAATAGGTGAATTAATTCTTTTCTAATTATAAGATTATCCACATGTAGAATTAATTGTAATTATAATTGTACTTCCATCTTTGTTTAATTCAATAGGATTTTGGATTTAAGATAATTTTTTAAGCAAGGATATAGATAAAAGCAAATATATATAAGAATAAGGTAAAAAAAAACAAATATATAAATATTTTTTAAAAAAATAAAATAATAAATTAAAATATAAATAAATACTATACATATATAATTAAATATTTTAAAAATTTATATTTAATTATATTATATATATTATATATATATATTATATATATATTATATATATTTATTATAAAAAAATTCTTATATAACTATTTTATTAAAAAAATTATTTTAAACAAATGTATTATTTTTATTTTTATTTTACGATAGTTTTTTAATTTAATTTTAATAAAAATATTATATATTTATTTATTAATATTTATATATATATTTTTATTATTTATTTATTTATTTAACATATACAATTATAAATATTATTTAATAGTTAAAAATGAAGATTGTGAGTCGTTATTATAATAAGATTAGAATTGATTTAAAAATAAAATTATAAATTTTAATAAATATATATTTTTAAAAATGCATATAATAATAATATTTATTTTAAAAATCATTTTCTTAATCTCTTGAAAAATTTATATTTTTCAAAAAATATCTAATATTACACATTTTTAAAAAATAAAAAAAAATAAAAAATTAATAAGAAGAAAATAAATATTTTATTTTTTTAAAAAAATTCATTAAATTAATATACAAAAGAAAAAAAATGAACAATAGTTAATATAAACGCGTATTAAATTTAAATGGCGACCAATGTTCATTACCTTTAGAAGTTCTTTAAATAATAAAAGAAGAATGGTATAATGCATAAGGTACGGGAGTATCAATGTTAGAAATGTTTAATAAAAATCCTAAATTTTTATCCTTAATGTCTAAAGGTGAATAAGCTTTAAGAAAATACATGAGAATTCCAAACGAATTTAAAATATATACAATGGTAGGTGGATAAGCTGTTTAAGTAGCAGCAGTTCCCTTAAATTTATTAGGAAAAAAAGAATCCGCAGCCTATGTAATGAATGGCTATTGGAGTTAGAGAGCCATTGATGAGGCTAGAAAATACGTACCACATTTGAATATTGTCAGTTAAATTTACAAAAATGAACATGGAAAAATTACTTTATAGGGTCTTTAAAATATCGAAGAATAAAATGCTTATCTCTATTATGTTTCTGCGGATCCTTCAGAAGGATTCTAGTTTAAATAATAGCCAAAAAGAAGTCCAGGTGTAATTATGGTAGGTGATCTATCAGGTGATTTTTCAACCAGAAATATCCTTTGGTAAGATTTAGATGTTGCTTTTATAGCTAGTGAGTATTAATGTGGAATCGCTGGGTCTGTAGTATTGATTATTAGAGAAAATTTAATATAAAATCCACATCCTTAATGTCCATATATGCTAGATTATAATGTTTTAAAATAAACTGATGGAGTACCTAATACTGTACCTGTTTTTCCCATGTATGTGAATTGTTTAATGTATTAATTTGCAGAATAGAAATATTAAAATGTTGATTCTTTTGAGAAAATATTAGGAGGCTTTTCGGAAAAAATTTATGAGGTTTTGGAGAGTTATGGAGGAATTTATCAAATTTTGGTCGAAAAAGAATTTAGGTCTAATTGTTAGATTGTTTTTGGAGTCATTGGTGGAAAAAATAATGATGAGTTTATCTAGAAAGGATAAGATAAGGGAATTGTAGGACTTTTTAATAAACTAAATTCATAATATTTGAGGATTGGGTTAGGATTATAAAGTAGTTAGGAAAATGTGGAACAGATTTTGGGATTTTTAAGGGAATTTGCTTAAGATTATTAAATTAGAGAGGTTTAAAATTAAAATAATTAGAATATATGAATACTTTTTTATTATAATATTTTTTATATTTTTAATTGTTATTATTTATTTTATAAAAGATTTAAATAAATAATTAAGGTTTATAAAAATTATGTATATATTTATATTTTTATTAGCTTTTAATTAATTTATTTAGAATGTAATGTTATAATAAATTAAACAATTATTTAAAATTTTAATAACAAATAAAATTTATAATATAGTAAACTGAAAATTTTAATATTTAAAATATAGTTTAGATTATAAATAAAATTAATTTAATTAAAAAATAGAATTTTATTATTATATAAAAATAAAAAAAATCAGAATTATTAAAAAAATTAAAATTTAATATATTGAAAAAAAAATAAAAATAATAATATTATGGGTTTATTAAAAAAATAAAAATAACAATACAAAATATATTATTTTCTTTAATTTATAAAATTAAATTTATACATAATAAAAAAAAAATTAACATATAATTAAAAAGAAATGTAAATTATATTACTAATTTAAACTTAATAAAAAAAATATATTAAATAAAAAAAATGTTTGAATTTAAAAATAAATATATATTAGATAAAAATTTATATTAATTTAATATATATAAAATAATTTTTTTTAAAAAAATATATAAATAAAAAAAATATTTATAAAAATATCAAAATATAAATTATTATAAAAAAAAAATATTATATATATTTATGATATTTTTATTAATTAAAAAAAAAAAAATCAAATAAAAAATAAATAAATAAATAAATAAATAAATAAATATATATATATATATTTATTTTATATAATTAAAAAATTAATCTTTATTATTATTTTTATAATTTTTTTAAAATAGTAATTATTTATATAATTTTTCTTATATAAAAATATCATTTTTCAATATTTTTTTTTATTATTATTATTTTAATAATGTATTTATAGAATAAAATTTATTAAATAGCTTTTTATATTTAATTTTTTTTTTATTTTATATTATTTAATTTTATTTAAATTTATTTATTTTATACTTCAAATATTAAACTATAAATATTTATTATAATAATTTTATTTATATAATAAAAATAATAAGTATATTAATAATATTTATTAAGTATTTTATATAATTTATTTATATAAAATACATAAATTATATATTATTAAAAATAAAAGTAAATTCTAAATATATAATATTTAAATTTTTATATCTTTTCTCTATTTATTATATATTTAAAAAAAAAAAAAATATTAATTAATATAATTTATATAAAAAATAAAAAAATATCTTTTTTCCTTTTTAAAAATATTAATATATTAACATTTATTTAATATAAACTTAATTATTTATTTTTAATTTTAATTAATAATTTTTTTTGATTATATTTTTTATATCTTATAAATCATTTATCTGTTAATTTTGAATTTCAATTAATATTTTATAATATTTATTATTAAATACTAATTAAAGGAATACATATAAAAAATTATTAATAAATTACCTCCTTTTTACTATTTTTAAATTTAAATAATTATAAGATTAAACACTAAAATATTTTATTTTAAAATCAAATTTAATTAATTTATTTTATTTAAAATAAAATATAAAATATAAAATATAAAATTAAATTTATAATAATAATAATAATAATAATAATAATAATAAAAATAATATTAATAATGATTATAATTTTTATTATTAATTAATTTTATATAATTTTTATATTTTTAAATATATTTTTGAATATATTTTTAAACTTAAATAAATAATATATAATTATTTTTATTTAATATACTTTTGTTTAAAAATATTATTTGCTTATATTTTTTTTCTAATTTAAATTGATAATAAAATAATGTGTTTTATTTTTAATTATTTATTTTTTTATATCAAATTACATAAAAAATGAAAAAAATTATAAACTTTATTAATATAATAAACTTTAATTTAAATAAATAATTATAAAATAAATTAAATAATCAATTTTTTAAAAAATTTTATAATTAAATAAGAATAATAATAAAAAAAAACATATAATATATTAATATATTCAAATAAATGAAAGTTTATAATTTTATATTAAATTCAATAATCAATTTAACCCAAATAATGTCACAAAAACAATATAAATAAAAACATATTGATTCATTATTTATTATATTATAGTTTTTATTTTTTTTATATATATAAATATTCTATAGAAGTTTATATATTATTTAATTATTTAAATTTATTTAAAACACATGTTCTTTAGATATATATATAGAATTTGTCCTCAGAATATATTTTCGAAATATTTTTTCCTTTTTCAATCCATAAATACTTCAATTATTTTACTTGACTGGAATTTCAACTTTTAAAAAGCCTTATTTCCAAGAATGTTCAAAAAGCAGATTCACATTGCAAATAAATTATTTCTATCCAAAAAATATTTTTAATTAATTATATAAATATCTTTATATTCTTAAATAATTTCTTTTTTATTATTATTATAAACTAAAAAAACTGATTTTTTTTACAAAAATTAAATTAATATTCATATAAAACTTTAGTACTTTTGTGAAATTCAAAATGAATATATGCTATTCCTTCAATATTATTTAAATTATTTTCGCATATTTTCATATAATGTTTATTCTAATTTAATAAAGAATATATTAATATTAAAAACAAGAAAATAAATATAATTTTATTGAACATTTTTAAATTTAAATTAAAATTTTGAAAATTAATTAACAAAAACGTAAATTAAATAAAAAAACATTTAATATTTTTTAAGAAAATTATTAGATTATAATTAATACATATTTTAAGAAAATTAATTCTTTTTAATATTATTATTTTTTGAATATTGATATTATATTTTATTTAATTTATTAATACTTTAAATTTAATTTTAGTTTTATTCCTTTTCTAAAATATATATAAGAATATATATTAAAGATTAAAAATACAAGGGAAAGTTTTAAAGATTTACTTTTAATTTAAATATATTAATTAAATATATTATTTATTTTTTATTAATTATGTTTATTATATAACTCATATTTATATTTATATTATATAATATAATCAAGATTATTAATCGAAATGCTTTTTTATATATTTATTTAATGAATAAACTTTATTAATCGATTTTTTTTACTTTTAAATAAAATAATATCAAACAAATATTATAATATTTAATGATTTTTTGATAATTTTTCATATTAAAATTAGATATTTTTTCTTTTTTTATTTTAAAATTCTATTAAAATAAAAATTTATAAATAAAAAAGACATTTAATAATTAGAATTTACTACATATATTTAATTATTTATCTAAAAAATCTGCTATATTTGACATTTATTAACTTAAAAAAATAAAAAAAATTGAGAAATAAAAAAATAATATATATATTAAATAAAAGATGATATAAAATAAAATAACTATAAATATAAATAAATTAATATTATATAAAGTTTTATTTATTATAAAATTAAAAGATATACATATATATATATATATATTAAATATAAATAT
The DNA here is from genome assembly GCF_000220395.1 of Ichthyophthirius multifiliis. Lineage (NCBI taxonomy): Eukaryota > Ciliophora > Oligohymenophorea > Hymenostomatida > Ichthyophthirius > Ichthyophthirius multifiliis. The sequence continues at coordinate 18,156 of NW_004086372.1, read as the reverse complement.
TAATAATTTATTAACTTTTTTAAAAATAAAATAAAAATATATATTAAAATTTATTTATCATATAAAATAATATATTAATTGTTTATTTATAATTATCAAAATATATTTTTGTTTCATAAAATAATTATTCTTTTTTTTTTAATAAATATTATTTGATAATCATTAATTTTATAATACTAAATTTATATATTAATTAATTAACCAATAAATATAAT
>NW_004086372.1:0-17920 GCF_000220395.1 Ichthyophthirius multifiliis | reverse complement strand
AATTAAATAATATCAATATATAAAATTAAAAAAAAATAAAAAAATAATATTAATTATATATATATATATATATTTAAGGAAAATTTAAAATAATTTTTATATATAAATCTTTTATATTATATTATATAACTAATAAAAAAAAAAATAATATATAATTTTTTTTATATATCAAAACGAAAAATAATAAATTTAATAAAAAAAATTTATTAAAAAAAAGGAAATTAAAATAAAAAAAATATATATATTAAAGTATATAAAATATAATATACTATAAAAAATGCATTCGTATTAAATTCTTGCCAAACACAAAGTTTATAAAACTAGTATTTCGGAATAAAAAATTTAATATCAAGTTAAATAAGTACCATTAAATGTTAAAGAAATAACATAAGAATAAGAATAATAATTTTCTGAACAATAAAAAATGATAATTGATATGTTAATTAATGATAAAGAGACAAAATAAATTAGTACTGTGGACAGTAGAGGACTTTAAATCGATGATTTGATTTTAGATCAAAGTTTTTTGAATGATGATATTGATATATAAGCAGATATATAAAAAAATGATTATATTAGGTAAAAATATATATAAAAACTGACTGTAAATAGAGTTTTGAAAACATAATAAAATCATAAAAATTAAACAAGTAAATTTAAACTTTATTTTATTTTATTTTTTTAACAAAACAAAACAAAAAATAGTTATTATTTTTGATTGGGATGATACTATCTTTTGCACTTCCAGCTTATTAGTTTAAAATTTTTAAAATATTACAGAATAATAATAAAAATAAATTGATATTTTAGATTAAACTGCAGTAAAATATATATGTTTTATAGGTTTTAACCAAAAATATATGTATTTATAAATATATAGGCGGATACTTTAAAACATGTAGTAGATTATGGAAATGTATATATTATTACAAATGCTTAAGAAGGTTGGGTTTAATAAACTAGTTAAATGTTTTTGAATTAAACTTATTAGGTTATATAGGAAAATAATATTAAAGTTATATCCGCAAGAAGTAGATATGAGAATTATTTTCCTAATGAATGCTATTAATGGAAAATTGAGGCGTTTAAAGATTTATAAAAATTTCATGATAAATAAGTATTATTTCTTTTTTATTTTAGTTTATTTTATATTATATTATATTATATTATTTTAGTTTATTTTTATATTATTTTATTTTTAGATTGTTACTAATTTAGTTTGCTTGGGAGATTCTCATATAGAAATGCAAGCTGCTCAATAGTTGGGCAAATAATTTCAATAAATTTTAGTTAAAACTGTAAAGTTTAAGGAATACCCGAGAATAGATGAATTAATAAAACAATTACAATTAGTAAAAGATAACTTTGAATATGTTTTTTACGAATTTAAAAATCTAACAATAAAACTAGAAAAGTAAATTTTTTTTTATTAATTATAAAATTTTATTTATATATTTTTTTTTGTTTTTTTTTTTTTTTAAAAAAAAAAAAAAAAAAAAAAAAAAGGAAAAAATGATAAATTAAATTTTTTATTTTATTTATAAGTTTGTATATACTTTTTATAATAATATATTATTTTTTATACCCCCTTTTTTTTTTTTTGATTAAATTTTTATTTTAAAAAATAAATATATTAAAATTGTTTTGTTTTTATAACAAAAAAATAAAAAAATATCTATATAAAAAAATATAATTTAAAGATAAAATATAATAACTATTATTATCAGAAAATAAAAATATTAATGGCATTATAAAAAGTAGCTTAATTTTTTGAATAATAAAAACCATAAATTTGGCTTTTTGGCATTAGAGAAGTATTAAGCAGTCCTGTGTATATATATATATATATATATATATTTTATTTATAAGATTTTTTTATTATTTCATTAAATTTTTTTTGTTAAAAACAAAAAACTTAAATGAACAAAAAAAAATGTCCAAAAATTAATGATTTTTATTTATCTAAAAAATTAAAAAAAACACACACACAAAAAAAGATTAGAAAAAAATATAAAGTAATTAAGAAAAATGAGATATTATAATGGATAAGTATTTGCACTTTAAATAAATACTTAAGATTGTATTTTTTATATATTAGATATAAATAATTATTTAAATAAAAGATGCTTTTAAAAATAGTGTCGTTTAATCATTTACTTATTACGATGCATTAAAATAAACAAGTGAAAGTTTAAGGTTTCTTATAAGAAAAATATAATATATATTATATTTATATAATATTATTTTTAAAGAGCTCCTCTATATACTTTTGCTGAAGATTATGCTTTAGGTAATGGTTATCTATTGTTAAGCTTAGGTGAAAAAGTATATGGAAGTAATTTATTTATATAAAAATTAAGAAATAATATAAATAAAAGACCCTTTATCATTAATTGGAAGCATTCATACGAGAATCTAGTATTTTTCTTTTGAAAAACTTTTGGAAAAATACGGCATTAAATTTGAAGTTTATTCAAAAACTAAACATAGTTTTTTACCTTTGACTAAACCTACCAAAGAAGATTTGGAATTTGCATAAGCAAGAAACGAAGAATTATTAAAAGAAGTTCAAAAAAGAATTGTACAAAATCGTAGAAGATAATTTGAATCAAAAGTACATATTTTGTTGAATTTTAATATATATACAAATAAATATAAAATTTATATATATAAATATAAATTTATATAAATATATATATATATAAATATATATATATTTATATATATTTTTATATATATAAAATATAAGGGATTTAATGAAGAATAGGCTATATCTTAATTATTAAATGGATAAACATTTACATCTTAACAAGCTTTATAAAATGGGTATTATCTTTATCTTTTATTTATTATTTTATATTTATAAAAAGATTAATTGATGAAATTGGAACTTTTTATTAATTTAAGTATTTAAATTATCCAGGATATTAAATAAAATGCTAAGAATAAGTAATTAATAGTTTAAATAAAACTAATTATAGTTAAAAACTTGGATTTAAAGCTATTATTAATATTTTAAGTGATTTTAAAAAATTAGAAGAATATAATATAAATGAGTAAGATTTTTATGAATTTTTAGATTAGAAATTATAATCAACTTAATTTATATTTTAATTAGAAAATTATTTGGCTGAGTAATATACTTAATGTGTAAACATTATAAATGAAAGAGAATAAATTTTATAAATTTTAAATTGAAAAAAAATAAAATAAAAAATTTATTTAAAAATAAAAGAAGATAAAAATAAAAAAAAAATATTAAATAGACAAAAAAAAGAAAATATATATAAATATATATATATATATATATCTATATATATATATATTTATATATATATATTTTTCATTTTTTCTCATATATATTTTTCATAAAATCGGCTATATTAATTTCTAATTCTTCCATTATTTATATAATTTCTTAATTTTAAATTAATTAAGGGTTTTTTGTAAATATAGAAATGTCTTCTTCTTCTATTTCATATTTTTCATATACAAAATCATTAACTAAACAGAATATAATAGATGATATTTATTATATATTTTCTTGATTTAATTCCATTTTAGATATAATATTTTTAATATTTCATTTTTTCTATAAATATAGTATTTTAATACTTTAATATTTCCTTTATATTATTCTCATTTATCAAACATTCTTATTTTAAAGGAATAAAGCTTTTTAAACTTTATTAAATTCCTTCCTGGAATAGAAAAACTTCTTAAAAGTTCCCTTTTTCGATAATTTTTACAAGATTTTCTTCAAATTCTTAAGGAGAAAGTCCGAATTTATCTAATAATAAGTCCTTGTTATTTTCCATAACTTAATTTACGTCATAATTATATAATAATATAATATCTAAATATTCTTAATAATATTCTTTTTTTAAACTTTTTCTCCTTTCTTATCTGTTTTTTATTGTTAAATTTATATATTCTTCTTTACCTAATTTAATCGAGTTTTCTAGTATTTATGTTATAAATTCTAAAGTGTCTTTTTCTAACTTTTTAGAGTTTACTTCTTATATGATTTTATCTATTTCTTGTGTTTTTTTATCTTATGATTCATTTGGAAGGCTTTTTATTGATTATATATTATAGGATTTTTATGGTTTTCGTTCATTTTTTATCCTTTAATATATATTTAGGGATATTATAGCCCCTAATGATATTCCTAAAATGAATTTTTTTGATTAAAATAGGTTAAATATAGATAACATATTGTGTTTTTATTTATTTATATATATATATATTTTTGATTATTTTAATATTCTTTTTTTTTATTTTATTTTTAACTTTTTACATTTAAAAATTCATTTATTTTTTATTTTCAAAAAAATTAATAACTTATTAATATTAGAAAAAAAATTTTTTTATAAATATTATAAACTTTATCTTAATTTTTTCAGATTTTATTATTTTATAAAACTTTATATATTTAACAAAATAATAAAATTAATATATAATATATATTATATTTTTACATTATCAAATATTATATAAAATTATAAGTTTTAAATATAAAAATAAAAAATAAGTATTATTTTTAAATATAAACTTAATACTTAATATTTTTTTTTTTAAATTAAATATAAATGAATTTACAAAATATTTAATTAATTATAATATATATATATATATATATATATATATATTATTTTATATATATTAAAAAACTATTTGTTTATATTTTTTTACATTATTTATATTTAAATTTATTGTATTATTCTTATAAATTATTAGCAGGATTTATTATTTTATATGTTATTATTTGCCCGCAATAATAATCAATTTATATATATTAAATAAACATTAAAAAATTATATTATTATTATATAAAAAAGAAAATCTTAAAAAAAAAAAAAAATATTTAAAAAAATGGAGTTTGATGATGATAACATTGAAAATGAAGAATAAGAATTAGGTGATGACTTCGATGCATTATATATAGATGAGGATGATGCTGTATATATATATTTAATATTGAATTAGTTATTAAATAAAAAATTATATATCGATATAACAAATATAGGCTGTACCAGATCTTTTGAGTAAAAAAGATTGCGTAATATTTGCAGTTGATTGTAATCCTTAAATTTTTCAAAAACAAGAAGGGAATCCAAATAATGAAGTATATATAGAAAATACAAATTATTTAATATATTAAATTTATTAATATAGTCATAATTTAATACAGTATTAAAGAGTATTTAAAGCTTTTTTAAATCAAAAATCATATTAAATGTAGATGATAAAGTTAGTTTAATATTTTATAATGTGGTAATAGAAAATATATATAAAAATATATAATTTTAAAAAAGTTATAATATAAATATATATAAATATATAATATATATATATTTATATATATTTATATATTTATATATAGAAATATATATTTTTTAAAAGGATAAAACAAGCAATTTATTATCTTTTAATGGAATAAATACAGTATATCCTTTAGAATCTCCTTCAGCTTAAATGATAAAAGATGTATTAAAATTAGGTTAATATAAATAAATAATAATTTTTAATATAAAAATATTTAATTTTAAATTTTTATAATTAGATTAAAACTTTGAATAATAATTTGGTTTTAGAAATTAAAAGGTTAAACTTTATGAAGTTTTATGGTTATGTAATCATATGTTCTAAAGCAAGTAAATCATATAATATGTATATATTTTTATTTATGTAAATATGTATTTGAAAATAAATATATATATATATATATATATATATATATATTATATATATTATATATATATATATATATTTTTATTTTTAAAAAATTACTTAAAATATTTATATATTACAGAGACAGAAAAAGAAATACTATGAGAATTTTCTTATTTACAAATGATGATAATCCTCCTCCATTATAAGAAAGATAATAATGTATCCATTAAGCTAAATTATTAGCCGAAATGGATGCTTAAATTGAACTTTTTCCACTTCCTAACGCTCACTAAAAGTTTGATTTGAGAAAATTCTATACTGAAATAATTGCTTTGGATGTAGATGAAATAAATGAGTCTTTAATAGATTCTTCTGAGAAAATTCTTGATTTGTAAAATCGTTTGAGATAAAAAGAATACAAAAAAAGACCTATAAATAGACTTTTATTATATATAGGTAAAGATAGTATTGTAGGTACTAAAGTTTATTGTCCATATATTAAAGTGAGAAAGCCTTTTCCGAAATACATAGATTAGGCTTCAAATAAGCTTTTGAAAAAGACAACAAAGAACATCTGTAGTGAAACTGGCCAAATACTCTATCCAAATTAAATTTCATAGTGTATAATTTTGGGTGGTGAAAAAGTCAGAATCAGCTCAAAAGATGTGTAAAAAATGAAGCATTTTTAAGAGCCTTCTATGACCTTAATTGGGTTTAAACCTTTGTCTTAATTGAAGGTTTATCACAATTATAGGCCTAGTTATTTTGTTTATCCTGATGACTTTTAAGTTAAGGGGTCTTCATAGTTTTTCCATGCCTTAATTACACAAATGAAGGCTAAAAATAAAATCGCTATTGTTAGATTTTAACCAAAAAGAGGATCTTAGGTAAGGTTTTGTGCACTTTTGCCATAGGAAGAAGCTTATGATGAAGATCATGTATAATAGCCACCAGGATTCTATCTTATTAGTCTACCATATAGTGATGATATGAGAGATCTAACAAAAGTAGTACAACATGAAGAAAAAGTAGAAGTTAATAATAATTTAATTAATTGTGCAAAAATGATATGTAATGCCTTGGAAATTCATAATTTTGACGTCAGAAATTTCGAAGATCCGGGTCTTTAGAAATTCTATGCTCATTTATAGGCTCATGCACTTAATGAAATTAGTCCTGAAGAAACTTAAGATTTAATTACACCAGATGAGGAAGGAATGAAGAAATACGAAGAAATTCTAAATTTATTTTAAGAGGCAATTAATTTAGATTGTGGAATAGTAATAATATATATATATATATTTATATGTATATATATATATAAATAGATATATATATATATATATGTATATATATATATATTAATATATGAATATTTATTTATATATTTTTATAAAAATAGTAAAATAATAATTCGGCGGATGAAACGTAAAATGAAGGAAAAAAAAGAGTTGGTAAAAAATTAGTTAAAAAAGAGGAGAATAGTTAATAAAGCTTTTAGGTTGTTAAAGATATTGATAGTGTTGAATAGAAAATATTTACAGCAGATTCGAAGACTTTGACTGTTAATTAATTAAAAGAATATTTAAAGAGTGTGGATTTAAGGTAAACTGGTAAAAAAGAAGAACTAATTGAAAGGATTAAGAACTATATATAAAATAAAAAATGAAATTATATATAAATATATATATATATATATATATATTAATAAATATAATTAGTATTTTTTATTATATTTATATATATTTGTTTTTTAATTATCATAAAAAGATATATTAAACTTTTTTATTATTTTTTTTTTTATAAATTTATTTTTAAACGAAATGCATTTTTTTCATATAAAAGGAATTATTGATTCTTATATATTTTTTACGTTTTGAAATTTAATTTTTTCTAAATCTTCTTTTAAACCATTATATTTTTTGGTTAGAATAAATAGAAGTTTTTGATAATCAATATTTTCATTTTCTATAGTTTCTAATAATTAAATTTAAGCTAATTAATTTTTGATTTCATCCAATTGACTAATTTATTGGTCAAAATGTGCTTATTCTTTAATTAAATCTTGCATTTTTTTAATATGATCTTACCTTTTTTGAATTTTTTATTGCAAAATATGCTCTTAGTCTTCCACATTTACTAGATTAATATTATTAGCAAAAATATTTTAGGATAATAAGTCATCTAGTTATTTTTTCTTTTCTTCTAGAAGTTCCATTTATTATTTTTATTCTTCTTCAGTTAAATTTTCGGCTAATAAATAATTTCCTGAATTATGTTTATTTATTAATTTATCATGAATTAAATTTTTATAAAAACTATTATTTTTTTATTCACTCATGTTTTATTTTTACTTAAAATAAAACCTTTTTTTTTTTATTTCTTTATTTTAATTTTTTTAAGGGGAAAAAATAAAAAAATATCATATATTTTATTTTTTTCTAATTTTATATATTAAAATAAAAATATGAATTTTAATAATTCTTCCGACATTTAATACTAAAAGTAAATTACTGATATTTTAGAAATTAATAACTCTATTTAAAGAGTTTCTTCTCTAGTTTTATCCTATTCCAATACTTTAGTGAGTAAGAAATTTTATTTATATATACATATATTTATAATTAAAAAGGTATTGGATCTCATAACTATTAACTCTCCCAAGAACTAACTAAATTATATGATAAAACTTGTGTTTTTAGAGGCGTAGCTTTTTAATTATCCAATGTATTTAAAAATATAGAAGTTGCCCATAAATAAGCAGTATTATATATATATATATATATATATTATAATTATTATTTTTTGTTAAAAAAAAAAAGGCAAAATCATTATAAAATATAAAAATGTGTTTTTAAGATTGGAATACAAAATTCGAATCTGTTAAAAATATAAAAGAAAATTATGAAACAATAAAGAAAAAATACTAACATTATTTATAAAAAATCGAAAAACTAAGACATAAACACAATTATAATATATAAATGAATAAACAAATACCTTAAAAAGACTTATAAAGACTAGAGAGAGTATTTTTTTTTTAAAAAAAATAAAATAAATAAATAAATAAAAAGAATGAAAAAAATTCAGTGATTCTTAAAATACTCACTAAAATAGTGCAAAAAAATGTTTTTTGGAAATAAAAAATATTTATGAGTCTAGATTTGAAGGAATTAATAAATTTTTTATTAGTTATATTAAAACTTAAAATTAATTAACAAATGATATAAATGAAAAACTATAAGAAGTACAAAATCCTGAAAGTATGTATTAAGATATTTAGTTGGTAAGCTTTTATTATAAAAAAAAAATTGTTTTTTTAGTTTTTATTAACTATTAAGAAAAGAATTAAAATTTAAATTCATAAGTATAAAGAAGCTCTACTATAAATAATGCTGAAATTTCAGGTTTTTAGAGAAGAAATTCACTAAAGTTAGAAGATTTGAAAAAATAAACTAGTAAAAATGTTGAGTAAAGTGTTAATATTTAGTAAATAAAATAAAAGTAAAATCTACTTGATTAACTAATAAGTTTAGAAAAAGAATAGAATCCTTTTTTAGATTAAATGTAATATAGTCAAGTAGATAATTAAAGGTATTAATTAGATAATCTAAATGATAATAATTAAAAAAATATAATGAGTTCTTAATTTAATAGTAATACTTAAGGTTAAAATAATATTATGAACACATAAAGTTAATAATTAAATAATTTTTATTAGAGTAATAATAATAATAATATATAATAAAGAAATTTTGCTAATAGTGAGAGCATATTAAAAGGATTTTAAAATAATAATTCTAATAATAATAATAATAATAATAATAATAATAATAATAATAATAATAATAATAATAATAATTAGTTTTATAATTAAAATTATTAAATTAATCAAGCTTTTTAAAGCATGACAATAAATAATACAAATTAAAATAATTTTAATTAAATTAATAATTATTCTGCTTTTGATATATTTGATAATAATAATAATTCAGCCTTTTAATGTAAATATTAATATAATATAATTATTAATTATAAATATTTAAAAATAGCTTAAAATAATTAATTAAATATGTAAAGCACATATAGTAATAATAACAATAACAATTATTTAATAAATAATAACAATATGAATAATAATATTAATATAAATTAAAATAATAATAATAATAATAATACTAATAATAATAATAATAATATCAATTTTAATAATATTAATAAAAATAATAATAATAATAACTTTAATAGTAATAATCCTTTTGTAAATTTTTTATTATTAATAATTTATATAATTTTATTTATAGGATTTTCTTAATTGAAATCACTTTTTATTTTATTGAGAAATTAATATAAAGATAAAAATATTAAATAAAAATATTATTAATAATTTTTTTTTTTTATCAATATAAAATTTCCACATTAATATATATATATATATTTAAAAAAATTTAGATACTATATATTACCTTTAAAGGTATTTAATTTTTTATTTATTTTTTAATATAATGATATGTATTTTTTATATTTTTATAAGATATTATTTATTCTAATTATATATTATTACTATTATAATTTTATATTTCTTTTTTTAATTTTTTTATTTTTTCATTTATTTTCATAAATTTAATACAAAAGAATATTTTAAAATTATTTTATATAATATTTATTATATATTTAAATAAAATAATTTTTTTATTTATATTTATAAAAATAAAATCTAATAAATATAAAAAAAATGAGTATATAAAATATCGAAAATCCCTAATCTGACCTACAGCCTGAAATTTCTATAAATCCCCAAAATTAAAATTAAGAATAATAAAAAATAGAAATAGAAAAAGATTAAATTTAATAAAACCAGATATAAGATGAATAAATATAAGAAACATAATAATAAAAAGAAGAATAAGATTAAATATAAGAAAAATAACCTTAACAAATATAAATATAAAAAAATGAATAAATATAAGAAAAAATATAAGAAGAATAAAATAAAGATTTATAAATAGAATAAGAAAAACAATAAATATAAGATTAATAATAAGATGAATAAATACCGTTAGTAAAACTATAAACATAAATCGAAATTTATGAAAAGTAAGTTTAAGAATAAAAAACATAAATTGAATAATTAAAAGAATAGTTATAGTAATAAAGTTAAAAAAAAGATAAAAATACAATCACTATGACTTTAGAAGATTTAAAAGCATGGGATGTTAAAGTAAAAGATTTATAAAAATCCAAGAAGCAATTGGAGTAATAAAAGAAGGCAATAGAAAGTGAAAATAATTTATTAAAGAATGAAAATAGTCAATTGAAATAAAATTTCGATAAATAAAAGGCTAATTAAACCGAGGAAATTAAAAAATATATGGATATAGAGTCTTTAGAAGAAAGATGTAGAGCATTATAAAATATGATTGATGAATATTCTAGTAATTTAGCAAAGATGGAGACTGAAAATTAAGAAAATAAATGCAAATTAAGAACTTTAGAGGAAGATTTTTAAGCTAAAGAGTAAGAATTAAGAAGTTAAAGGGAATTAGCAAAAGAAAAATTCAATTTGGAAATAAATTTGTAAAATATGAGAAATTCTAATGCTTCTTTAAATAAATAAATATAGGAATTAAGTGAAAATATGAGCGGCTTTTTAGAACTAAAAAATGAATATGATAAATTAAAATATGAATATGAAAATTTAGAAGTTTAAATGGAAAAAATGGAAAGTTAAATAATTGAAAAAGATAAAAGTATTAAATTATTGGAAAATTAAAAAATTAATTTAGAAGATTTTTAAATTGAAAATTAAAATTAATTAAAATATTTAGAAAAAAAAATCAAAGATTAGAAGGGAATATAAAAACTTTAGAAGAAAAAAATAATGGATTTAATATTATGGTTTAAGATGCGTAGAATGAAGTGGAAATTTTATAAAATAAATATAAAAATGAAATTTCAGAACTTAAAAATATAATTTAAAATAAGGCTACGCTGTTAAAAGAATTAAGCTAGAAGAATGAAAGTTTAGAAAAAGATGTAAAGTAGTTAAGAGAGGTTTAAAGTAAAAATATTTATTCAAGTGTTGATTTTATAAATAATAATGATAATAATAATAATAATAATAATAATAATAATAATAATAATAATAATAATATAATAATAATATAGTTTAAATAATTAAAACAATAACAATAGTGGTATAATTCTCAAAAAAGATAAAATTATTATGGAAACTCTATATATTAAAAATGAAGAATTGGAAGTAATTTTATTTATATTTTTATTTGTATTTTATTATATTTTTGAGAATGAATTAAATTAAAAAATATTAATTCTAGCTTAAAATGAAAAAGTTATAGTGCAATTAAGAAAAATAATTGAAGGAAAAAATGCTACAATTTAATAGTTGTGCAAAGAAATTTTCCAAAAAAATCCATGTTTAGAGGATATAAAAGACATAAAAAATATGTATTAAAAATATAAATATTTATTTTTAAAATTTATTATATTTTTGTTTTACAGATATGATAATTAAGATATAGAAGAAATAAGTTAATATAAAAGTTTTAATTATATTTAATTATAGGAAGTTATAGAAGTATTAAAAAAAATATATATTAAATTATAAAATGATATATATATATATATATATATCTATATATAGATAAAAAAAAAATATATTTTTTTTTAAAATATAATTATATTTAAATAAATATATATCTCTAATATAAATAATAAATAAACTTTTAATACAAGAAAATGGCAATAGAAAATATAAGGCTTAGAAATGATATTTTATTATTAGGAAAAGATTTTAATGATTTGTTAAGAAAATAAAATCAAAAATGAATTATAAATATTTATAACTATACATAAAAAATTTTATATATGTGTTAATATATATATATATGTTAATATATATATATTTATATATATATATATATATATATATATATATATATTAAATTAAATTAAATTAAATTAAAATAATTTAATATTTTATTATAATATTTAATTATTTATATTTGTTTTTATATCATTCTATAAAATAATATAAATATCTATAAAAAAATGTTTTTATTTTCTTTTATAATATTAGTTTTATTTTTTTTTGTTAATTGTTAAATATTTGATATTTATTAAACATTTTTAACTGGTAACATTATTCTTTTTTAATAAATATTTAATATTTATAATAATTTCATTAATTAATAAAGATTAAGTATCATGGAATAAAATAGGATAAATAGAATTAAAAATTAATACTAAATTAGGTACAATTAATTTATTTGATAATGCAGATTCAATAATATCTAAAAAATTAATTAGATAAGATAATGTATTTTTATATTTATTTTTATTTATACTCTTTTTTTTTTTTATTTTTTCAATATAGTTATAACATTCTTTTGTTTAATTGAAATTTTTAAATGAAGATATACCTGAAAGAGAATATTTAACATTAATTGAGTATTTTTTGTTTATTTTTAATTAACATTTTATTTTTTTTATTAAAAAAGTTTAAAAAACTTACCTAAAGATGAATTTAAGGAAGTCATAGAAGTTAATACAAATGAAGGAAATAATATATTTTCATTCAATTATGCTATTGCCTCAAAAAATCAAAATAAAAGAGGGAAAAAATAAAAACTAATGGAAGAAGAAGAATATATTGAAAATAATAATATATTAATTTAAATAAATTCTACTTAAAGTTCATAAACGTATGTATATATAATAATTTAAATATATATATATATATATATAACCTATTCTTGTTATTGTTTGAAAAAAAAAGTGCTTTCTTTATAAAATAAGAAAAAAAAAAAGAAGAAAAAAGCCATATTGGAATTGAATAAGAAATTCCTTAATAATAAGGCATTATGGGATTTATTTAAAAATATGTAAATAAAAAGAATTGTTATAATTTATATATTTTTTTTTGTTTACTTTTTAGTATTGGTATATTATAATTGCCATTGCAGTTGTTTTTATGCTTAATCAAGCAGATATACAAGAAGGTTAATAGGGTTAAAATGGATAATAATAAAGAAATAATAGATAATGATTAAGGGTTAAAATGGATAATAATAAAGTAATAATAAATAATAATGATTTTGTTTTGTTTATTTTATTTTTTTTGTATTATTTATTTAACTAAAAAAACAAATTAAGAATAAAGAAATGATAAAAATAATAATATATTATTTGATATTATAATTTATTTTTATATTTTTTAAAGAAAAAAGAAAGAAAAAAAATTATTAATTGTTTTTTATTTTTTTTTTTAAAAAAAAAATGTTTTATATATATATATATGTATTTTAATTTTTTTTTTTTTTTTTTTTTTTTTTAAGTTTGTATTTACTAAAAAAATAATAACAAAATTATTTCTTATTTTTAATAATGGAAAAAAATATAGAATTAACAGGTATAAAAAAGTAAAATTATAAACCTAGCAAAACATAGATTATTTATTTAAAACAAAAGATAAATTAATGAGTTATTTTTGGGTTAAGAAAAAGTCGAAAAACTTGAAAATGCTCAAGAATCTAAATTTTATTTCGAAAAATATAGATGTCTTGAGCTTATAAGATTTAATTTAATGTTAATTGCATAAGGAGTAGCAGTGTTATAAGTAAAAAAATGTTTTTATATAATATTTATAATAAAAAAAAAAATAGTATGAACTTGAATTTTCAGATAAAGATGAAGAGTTTTCGAAATAATTTTTATATATAATTTTTGTTACATCAATATTATTAAGTAAAAATAAAAATATATGTTTAGACAAAACTAAAATAAATAAAAAATTAAAAGTATTCATGACTTATTATTCATATGTAGCTTTTACTTAATATAGAGTCTCCACAAAAGAATATGGAGATAATTGCAATGTAATAAATACAGGAGAATGGAAATATATGATATTAGAGATGGCTGGATATATGATTATACCATTACCTTGGTTTATAGATAAGAAAATATATTTCAATGTAGATTTTTATAATGTAGAATGTTTTCATTATTTAAATGAAATTATGACTCTCGTAATGCTTTTAAGAATTATTATTATGCTTAAAATAATTTTACATACTACAGAATGGAGTTCAGATAGAGTAAATAGAGTTTGGTATATAATATATAAAAATAAATTATGAATATAAATAAATATATATATAAATAAGCAAATATATAATATATATATATATTATATATATATATATATATTTATATTTTTATATATTTTTATATATATTTTTTTATATTTTTTATATATTTAATTTTAGTTAAATGTATGCTTGTAAAATGGATACATTATTTATAATGAAAGTTTTAACGAAAAAACATCCTATGAAATGTTTTTGGTTTATATATTTAATATCTCTTTTTGTATTTAGTTATGGTACAAGAATTTGCGAAAGACCTATATATAGATTAATTTCTGATCCAAATTTAAATGGTGATATAAAGAAAAATATCGAAGATGCTAAAAGTTTTAATAATTTTTCTGTTCCTATGTGGTGTATTTTAATTACTATTCCTTCCGTAGGATATGGAGATGTATTTCCAGTAACTTATCATGGCCGATTTGTGGTTACTTTGGCTATATTTTCAGGTACTTTTATGCTTTCTGTGTTAGTAAATTCGCTTACTAATGTGCTTTCTTTGTAAAATTTAGAGTAAAAATCGATGATTATTTTGAGCAAACTAAACGCTAAGGAATCTGTTAAAAAAAGCGCAATTAAATTTATATAAATTCTTCTAAAATTAAACCATAAATTAAGATATAATATCCCATAGTAGATAGACTCACATAAGATTCTATAAATATAAAACGAATTTAAAAAAAATAGAAGACATTATAAATCTATTGCAGATCTTTCTAATACTAAAGATTAATTATTAAAATAATGTGCCTTTATGTAAGATGAATTTAAAAAAAATAATTTATATACTGATATTTAATTGCTTTCTACATAATCAATTCTTAATTCATTATAATAAAAAGAAAATATAGTAGACTCAATATAATATATAAATTTACCTAATATTCATAAAGATAATCATAAAAAATCGGCAAACAATGTATAGTTTGAATCTAATTAATTTCCAGTACTTTTCTAAGGATTTAATTTTAATAATAATATTAATTAAAAAAGTTTGAAGATATAAAGATGAAAATTTTGTATTTTTATTTTTTTTTTTTAAAAAAAAAAAAAAAAGATTTCCTCCTTTTTAATTTTTTTTTTTTTTTTAAATGTAAATAACATAAAAACATGTATTTTTTTTATTTTATTTTAATAAAAATAAATTGTTAAAATTTAATTCTTTACTTTTTTTTTATGTATATATATATATATATATAAATAAATATTCGTTTTTTTCATGAAGAAACTAAGCCAGCAGGCATTGTAGAAGTAATAGTTTCTAAAGGTTAAAAGCCTAATTCTTCAATAGGAATTCCAAATTCTACTAATTTAGCTTCATATACTCTAATAGCATCATTATAAGCCTTTGTAGCATGATGAATTGAATATTTAAGATTCTTAATAAGCATATTTTTAGTTTCTATAGATTACTAGATTTTATTTTTGAGTTGACTTTATACATTTTGGTCTATTCCGGATTATTATATAATATGCTTAAGTTCTTCTTCTTTTGCGTTATATTAGTTTATGATTTATTATAGTCTTTATGAAAGTATAATGTTATGTAAATTAGCATTTTATTTGACTTCTGTAGTGATTAATTCGAATTTTTCTTCCATTTCTTTTTTTCTTTAATGACTTTTTCATATTTAATATCAAGATCTTGTCCATCTATTTATAGTTTATTGATTTTTTCCTTTAGAGTGATTTATTTAGACTTGAGATTTTATAAAGACATTTTATGTTTGGAAAATTATTTAAGATCTTCTTTTAATTTGTCCCTGATTTTCCTTTTATCTTCAAGAGGTTTTTTCATTTTATCGTTTTCGGCTTGTAGTTCTTATACTATTTTTTTATTGGTTTATATTTTGGCATATATCTAGGCTATTTTCTCTTTATGTGCTTTTATCAAATTTAAATTCTCGGCAGTTATATCATTGTAGTATTTCTTTAGTTCCGCAAAAGCATTATCATGGTTCATCATAAGCTCGTTTATATGAAGATTCTTCCTTTCTTCTAATTCATGGATTTCTACCTTTAATTTAAGCTCTAGATCATCTTTTAATTTTGCAAGTCTTTGCTCGTATTTTTAAATTAATTGTTTTATTTTATCTTCAAAGTTTTATTTTTGCATTTATATAAGTTTCTCGTTTTATTCTTGCTCACGATTTACCTCACTTATATAATGATTGTCGCTTTATTAATATTCGTCTTTTAGTTACTTCTTATTTGTTTTCATTTGAAGAGTACGGTCATCGAAATAATCGTCTTCAAGCTTTTTAGCATCTATACCGTCTTTTTCAATTGCTTAATTGGATTTTTCTTGTTCGTATTCTAAATGTTTTACCTGTTAAAATAAATATATATATATATATATATATATATATATATATATATATATATATATATATATATAATAGATGATTATTTACCTTTTGTAAAAACACTTTGACATCTATTCGGTGTTTGTATTCCTTTTCTTCTGCTTCAGTCTCTTTATTACATATTTTGGTACTTATTTCTTGGACTTCTTTTAGGGTATTATGATAAAAATTCTCGACCATA
The DNA here is from genome assembly GCF_000220395.1 of Ichthyophthirius multifiliis. Classification (NCBI taxonomy): domain Eukaryota; phylum Ciliophora; class Oligohymenophorea; order Hymenostomatida; genus Ichthyophthirius; species Ichthyophthirius multifiliis. The sequence continues at coordinate 527 of NW_004086372.1, read as the reverse complement.
TCACGATCCATTTAAATATAATTTCTATTTATTTTCATTTCATTTACTTTTTCTTTAAATATATTTTTGTTTATGTATTATTTAATAGTTTTTTGTTATATAAAGCTTGCTTTTTTTACCTTTTAATTTTTTTAAATTTAAAGTTAGATCAGCTGCAGGCATAGTCATGTATTAATCCTTCGGTTCCCTTATTATTTAAATATTATATTTATAATCGATTTTTATGTTTATACTTTTTTTTTTTTAGGGGGTTTTTTAGGCATTTTTTATAATTTTTTTTTAAAAGTTAAAAAATTTTTTTTTTATTATTTTTTATTTTAAAGTATTTTTATTTTTTTTTTAGAAGTTTTTTTTATTAATTTTTTTTAAAAAAAAAAAATATATTAAAATTTATTTTTATTGATATATAAAAATAATTATATTATATCATAAATTTATAATAATAATTATTTTTATAAATATATTAATATCATAAATAAAAATAATATTAAGGGTATTAAAAAAAAAAAAAAAAAAAAAAAAAACAA
>NW_004086373.1:0-11678 GCF_000220395.1 Ichthyophthirius multifiliis | reverse complement strand
AAAACTACTTGCATTATATGTGATTAAGGTTATTATAAAAATAATTTGAACGAATGTAAACCTTGTAATATTAATTGTAAAACTTGTCAAAATGATACTCCAGATATATGTGCTTCTTGTAATTCACCTAAAGTTTTACAAATAAAAAACTAAACATGTGTAGATGCTTGTGATAGTAATTAATATTTAGATAATACTCAAGTTGATATACCTAAATGTAGGGATTGCATTAATTTATGTCTTAAATGTGTAGACGCAAATTCTTGTTAACTTTGTGTAAATGGCAATTTTTTTAATACAAATACTTTGAAATGTGAACCATGTGATGCTTAGTGTACTACATGTGAAAACGGTACTGATAATACTAAATGCCTGTCCTGCTCACCTCCTTTATATTACCAATAACTGGAAAAAAAATGCGTTAGGAATTGCAATTAAGGCTAATATGCGAACTCTTAAAGTGGTTTATGTGAATTATGTGATCCGAATTGCTAAACTTGCAAAGATTCAAAGACTTCTTGTCTTACTTGTAATAATAATTAATATTTATAAACTAACTAAACTTGCAAAGATATCTGTTTACCCAAATAATATCCGGATAATGCGAGAAAATGCTAACCGTGTAATGCATCATGCTTATCATGTATTAATAATACTTCATGTTCTACATGTGCTGATGGTAATTATTTAAATCCTTTAACTTAATTTTGCTCGCCTTGCTCCGCTAACTGTAGAACTTGCGATAATAATGCTAATACTTGTACATCCTGTAATAAGGGCTAATATTTAAATACTAATACTAATACTAATAGATGTGAACAATGTAACGCGAACTGTGTAGCGTGCGAAAATGGACCCACTAATGATTAATGTACGGAATGTTAACTTAATAATTTTCTCACTTAAGACAAAAAATGCGTTATTTCTTGTTAATAAAATTAATATGCAGATGCACTAAGAAAATGCTAATAATGTAATGCATCTTGTCTTACATGTTAAAATGCTATTTCGTGTAATACATGTAATGCGGGGTATTATATAAACACAAGGAGTAATTTATGTGAAAAATGTGATGATAATTGTCAAACATGTGAAAATGGAATAGTAAATAATTAATGTATTACCTGTAATAATAATTAAGTTCTTTTATAAACTAAAAAATGTGCCGATAATTGCGACAATAAATAATTTGAGGATTAAAATAAAAAGTGTTAGTAATGTGATCTTATGTGTCTTAATTGCTTGAATTCTAATACATGTGATACTTGTGAAGAAGGATCATATTTGAAAAGAAGTACATAAAAATGCGAATTATGTGACTTAAATTGTAAGGCATGTATAGAAAAGGGCAAATGTGTATCTTGTAAATAGAATTATTTTTTAACTTAAAATTAATAATGTAAACTAGAATGTGATTAATCTTTTTTTCCCGATTCTTAAGGAAATTGTTAACCATGTGATTCTAATTGTTTAAATTGTAAACAATTTAATTAATGTACAGAATGCTTTTAGGGACTCTATTTATTTAATGGATTTTGTAGTAATGAAATTTATTGCTAATAGAATACTTACTTAGACGAAAATGAGTGCAAAACTGAATGTCCTTAAAATAAATTTAAAAATCTAGAGACTAATACATGCGATCATTGCCATTCCTCATGCAAAAGATGCACGGAAACAGGCAATATTAAATGCTTGGAGTGTGAAAACGGACTTGTTTTGAATAAAGATGGTAAATGTGAGAATAAAGTAATTAAAACACATGCTGCTACTAATAAGTTGATGTTTAAAGTATATATTGTTGTTACTGTATATATATTTATAGCGTGTATAATTTGCCATTATTTAGATTGCAAATCCTATATTAAAAATAAAAAATTAAAAAATTTAGAAGAAGAAGAATGTAAATCTAAAATAACGAAATCTTAAATAGAACCCGTAAAAGGCAAGATTGTGGCAGAAAATGTAAATAAAGAAAATTAAAGGTAAAGATTAAGGTCAAAATCAGATATTCAAAAAGTTGAATAATAAATATAATCATTTTAATAAATAGACGTAAATTCACAAAAAAATAATAATAAAAATGATACAAATACAAGAAAAGGAAGTAATTATATAAGTTAAAGTTAAGCTTGCCCTGATTAAAATACCTAAAATATGTCTGGATTTAAAAATATCTTAGGTAAATAAATTATCTAAAATAATACGAATAAAAAAAACAGTACAAATGTTATTTTATTAGATGATATATAAAATAATAAAAATAACATAAATAAAGTTAATAAAATAAATATAAATAATAATTATTATTAGTATGACTAGAAATTATATTATACCCTTATTGCAAATGAATTTTTGGAAATGTATTTATTAGAAGACGATACTCAAAACTCATTACTTAGGGCTCTACTTATGTATTTTAAATAATGCTTATTTATGTTATTTTGCTTTTATTCTTATATGAAAGGATATTTTATAATGGTAATTTTAATATTTATGGGTATTATAATTAAATAATCTTTGAAAAAAATAATTGAAAATATTAAGATATTAAAGTACCTTAGGTATATAATTTCAAAGTTGCTTTTATTGACGATTTTTTTGATATTCTTTATTTTATTTATATTAAAAAAGTGTAGTATTATTAATGATGGAGAAGATTAGAAATGGACTATTTACTATTTAATAGTTTTTATTATAGATCTTTTTTTAATTTAAAATATTATTTCATTTTTAAATTATTGTTCAAGTGTAAGAAGTTTAAAAGGATATAATGATAGGTTATAAAAATTTTTAGATTTTACTTTTGTTAAAAGCAACATAATAAAAAAATTAAAAATATAAGAAATAAAATGAAAAAAAAAAATATTATTTTATTTTATATAATATTATAGAAGTAATTTTATAAATAAATTTATAAAATGTTATATCATTAAATAATTAAATTAAATCTTAAAAATATAAAAAAAAGAATAAAATTTATAAATTAAATAAAATATTTAATAAAGTAATAATAAAAATAAAAATAATAAAAATAAAAATATTAATAATAATAAAAATAATAATAATAATAATAATAATAATAATAATAATAATTAAAAATAATAATAATAATTAAAAATAATAATAATAATTAAAAATAAATTTTTTAATATTTATATTTTAAATTTTTATAATGTTTTAAATCTTATTTTAATAATATTAAATTATTATTATTAATTTATTATAACTTAAAAAATATATAAATATTTATTTTATTTTATTTTCTTTAATTTATTTTTTAATTTATTATAAAAAATTTAATTATATTTTTAATATATTAAAATTTATTTTAAAAACATTTAATATTTTTTCAAATTATATTATAGAGTATATTTGTTTTAATATTTTATTTAGAAATTTATATAGTTATTTAATACAATTGATTATTCTGTAAAAAAAGTTTAAATAAAGTGAGAAACTAATTTAATTTACATTATTGAAATGTAACATATAATAATTGTTTCACTATTGTTATTATATAGCGATTATATAAATAAAATAAAACATAATTTTTACAAATTTATAAGAAAATAATTTAATATAAAATTTATAACTTTAACATATTTTAAATAAATTAATAATATAAAATAAAACTAAACAATTATAAATTTTAATCAATGAATAATGTTAAATTATGAATGAAAAAAATATTATTTAATAATTAATAAAAACAATATATTTAATTATAAATTTATTTATATATTTTAAAAGAAATTTATATTTGAAAAACAGAATAATTTAATATATAAATTTTAAAGATTTAATTTAAGAAAAATTTATATTTTTTCATACAAATTCTAAAAATGACATATTGACATATTTTTTTTTTTTTGTAATTTCTATAAAAATTAAATAAAATGATATTAGATAATTAAGAAAACAAAAAAAAAATATTTCTTCAAAAATAAGTCAAACTGAATACCAAAATATATACATCAAAACAATATGATTCATATATAATTTAATATTGAAAAATTAATAGAAATAAAAGTTATACAATAATAATAAAGTTTATAATATAAATATATAATTAAATTTTTTTATTTTTATTAATGTAAAATAATAAAAAATAAGATTAATACCATAAAAAATTCAAACATATTAAAAATCTTTATATTATTTAAATATAAATATATTTAGTTAGATTTTGAATAAAAACTTATATATTTAAAATATATATATAAAAAAAATATTAAACAATATATATAGTAACTAATATTTATTTAATATTTAAATAAATTTAATAAAGAAAAAAAAAATACTGAAAATATTAAATATAAAAAAATAATATTTTTTAAAAAAATGGTGATATTTAAAAAAAAAAAATTGAATCAACCTTTTAAAAAATAAATTTATGAAAAAATATTAAATAAAAATTATAAAAGAATTATGATGTATAAATGAAATCGACTAAATTAATAAAGTGCAAATTCATAAAAAATGAGATTATAATTTTCATTATTATATTAAAAAAAAAATATATTAAATTATAATAATTATATATATATATATATATATTATTTATATATATATATATATTATTTTAAATTTAATATATTTTTTTTCCTTTTATTTTTATATCTTAACTCATTTTCATGAAATATGCAAAGTATTTTAAATGAACGAAAATGTTAATTATCTGATCTTTTTAAATATATATTATTTTTCGCTTAGTTTATTGGATAGCTCGAGAAGTGTGTCTTAGACTATTTAAATATTATCGATAATTGACATTTAGCTCATTTTTTTTTTATTTCATATTAAATAAAATATATATATTTTTGATAGTATTAATATTTTTTTAATTTTTAATATTTATACTTCTATTTTATTTAATTAAATAATCATTGTAATATTTTCTAATAATTATTGTTCATTTTTTAATATTAATTAATAAACATTTATTATAATAGTTTAAATATTTTTTGAGTTGGCTGGGACTTTCTTTTGTGAGATATCTGACATTTCTCAATTATATGACCTTTCGTGTAAATAATGCATCGTATATTCAAATTAAGTTTTTAATCAATGCAATTTTTGTTAATGGTACTAAAAAGCAATATCAAATTATTTTCATGTTTGTATAAATTAGTTTTTTCGTTTATTAAAAAAAAAATATTTGAATAAAATGAATTTATCATAGCTTCTTCGTGTCTTTTAAGAATATGAAAAACACTTTTTTTTATGAAATTTCTTTCTATATTTTTTTAGAAAAAAATTAATAAACTTTTTTAAAAACTTTATTTGAAAATTTATTTTTCTTCAAATTTTACCTTATTTAAAAAATTAATAATCTTATGTATAATGTTTATTTATACGAATTAAACTCTTGTCTCAGATAATGTCCAGGAAGCTTTTTAATTATTCAAGCGAATTCATAATGTGAAGATACTGTTTAATAAATACCTTTTTTGATTAAAATATAGTAAAGAAAAACTTAATATGATTAACTTATCATAAAATTTATATATAAACAATAAAAGAAGAAACTGATTTTTAGTTAAAAATATAAAATAAATTGAAAAAAATGTATATTTTTATTTATTTTGGATATAATTTTTATTTTTTTAAGAGTTTTTTCTATTTTATTTAATAAATGAAATAATACTTAATGAGTTAAATTATTTTTTATATTTTCTTTGTTTTCTTTTTTATATTAAAAAGCTTTATCAATCATAAAATAAGAATTTTATCAACCTATAATATTTTTATAATTGATTATATTTTTTAAATAAAAATGACATATGAAAAAATGTTTAAAAATAGATTTTAATATATAGTTTATTTAATATTTGACTTGAAAAATAAGAAATAGTAAAATTTTTAATCTTAATATTTTATTTAAGTAAATTATATATAAAATCCATAATATTAAATTATATTAAGACTTATATAATTATTATTTAAAATTTTTTTTCAATAACAAAATTTAATACTAGATAATTATTTATATAATTTTTAATTAAATAAGAATATATACATGTTTATTAATTATTATAAATATCTTAATCTAATATATATATTTTTTTTAATATAATATGAATAAATATATATATATATATAAATATAAATTTATTTAAAATATATTGTATTATTATTTTAATTTATATCTTTTATGTCTATATTTAATAGTTAAAAATAAAAATTTTAATGTATTTTTTTATTTTGTAAAAATAAAAAAAACAAAGAATAGATTTTTAATAATATATTATATATATATATTTATATTTAAAATAATTATTTATATATATTTAAATAGATAAGTTTTTTTAAAAAGAATATCAATTTTTTTATATTTATATAATGTAAATAAAATCTAATTATCTTCTATTAATATTATTTTATATATATTTTAATTATTATTTACTTATTTTTTAATTTTTTTTTTTTTCTAATTTAATTTATTAATTAAATGTATTGAAAATTTTTTAAAAAAATAATTATTAATATAAATACTATGTTATTTTCATATTTATTTAATCCCTATTAAATATTTAAAATTTAATTTCTAAGCCTATTTATTCTTAATTACTTTATTAATCTTCTTGTACATATAACTTAGATAATCAAATATCACACAATTTTTCCAATTAACAAATTTAAAAATTTATTATTATTGCTTATTTCCAATCATTTGTCAGTCATATATAATTATTCTTGATAATTTTATAGAAAGAAAATTGAATATATTTTGGTACTAACTATATTTCTAATAATACAAAATTTTGAAGTGTTTATTGTTTTACAATATCTATTTCATATATTGATTTAATTAAAACAAAATTATATAATAACTTAATATTAATAATAATAAAAAAAAATGTTATGAATGAATTTATTTTTATCTTTATAAAAATTTTTCTATTTTTAATTTTCTAATAAAGAAAAAAATATATATTATATTTTTTTTTTCATAATAAAGATTTTACATTTTATTGTATAGAAATTATATAATAAAATTAATTTAACATATTTTATTATACAATTAAAAATATGCATAAATAAATTTTAAATAATAAAAATTAAATAAATATTTTATTGTATTCTTCACAAATTAATTTATTTATATAATTAAAATTCATTAATTTTTTTTTATTGTTTATTTTAAAAAATGCTCAATAATTTTATAAATTAATATCAGATAAAAATTAATATTTAAAAACATATATTATCAGTTATTAATTAAAAATTAAATATAAATTACCTAAATTTTATTTAAATTTTAATTTTATATTAATATTTAAAATACCTGACATATTAATATAATATGAAATAATTACATTCAATAATATAATAATAATTTTCTATCATAATAATATATTGATATTTTTTTACAAATTAATTGCTAATAAATAAATTTTATAAAAAAATAAAATAAAAAATAGAAAAAAATAATACAAAAAAAATAAAAATAAGAAACAAAAATGAATACTAAAAAATTAATTTTATAAATATTTTTTTTTTTTGTTACTATAATCCAAAAAATGAATACATTCTAATATCCTTTATAAATATATCAATATTGGTATGATATTCCTCAAGAATCAGCCATAATAATAAGACCAATCAAAGACAATCTAAGATAATATTATTATTATTGTATATTAAATGACGATGGCTTTATAAAAAAGTAAATAATTTTAAATAAATTGATTGAAGCAGTCTTAGAAAATGAATATCTGATTGAGACAAAATAAGGCCGAAAAAAATTATTTATATTAAACCGTTTAAGACGTGAATACTAAATAATAGACTTAATAGATCTTTATAATTTGGAAAACAATGATATATACAAAATTCCCCCTTCAAAAACTTTATCTTTTTCAATTTACAGTTATGAAACTATTCAAACATTTGATATTTAATAAAAATAAAAAGTTATGTTTAATAAGAAATATTTAGCCTTTTATGAAACTCCTTTTTTCGACGATGATTGTAAATAAATCATGATTTCATCAAAAAATGTTTAAAGAGTGTCAGGATTTTGTAGTACAAATGATATTATTGTTTTTAAAGATTATAATGGTTTTGACGTCGCGTATATGATTTATAAAGGGAAAAAATACAAAATGTCCGAATATCCTCATGATAAGTGCATATATATAATTGATATTGATTAGGATATTGGCGTTACTTTATAAAAATAATTTTCATATGAAACTGTAGTTATAGTTTAATTAATCTTTACTAAAGATATTGTTACTTTGAAAAAAAAACTGACACTAAACTAAAAAAAATTTTATATATCTAATATTTTTGATTTTGGAATTGGAAAAAAAATCATTTGCATTGGGACTTCTAATACTTGGAAATTTTACGATTTACATACTTTTAATGAAGTATAAATGTCTGCAGATAGTTCGTCAATTAAATTCGGAAATTTTTATGATATTTTGTCATATAAATCGGTAATTATTTTTGGAAATATTGTATATGATATATCTTATGATGGAGAATATGATGAAGTTATAGTAATCTAAAGAAACAATTAAAAATATTAATATTACACACTTCCTATAAAAGACCATAGGTTTAGATAGTCATTTTTAAAAGGAAAAGCTTTAATTGCTGATGATGAAAATCATAAGGATGATTATGTTTACTTATATTCAATTGAAAATATACTTTGTAGAGATACTGAGAATATAACTAATAATCTATAATGTGTTTAATGCGAAAATAATGAAAATTTTAAAGACGACAAATGTGTAGGTTGCCTATAAGGGACTTTTTTTGAAAATAATATATGTACTGCATGTATACAAGGATGTATATCATGTAATAATAAAACTACTTGTATTATATGTGATTAAGGTTATTATAAAAATAATTTGAATGAATGTAAACCTTGTAATATTAATTGTAAAACTTGTCAAAATGATAATCCAGATATATGTGCTTCTTGTAATTCACCTACAGTTTTACAAATAAAAAACTAAACATGTGTAGATGCTTGTGATAGTAATTAATATTTAGATAATACTCAAGTTGATATACCTACATGTAGGAATTGCATTAATTTATGTCTTAAATGTGTAGATGCAATTTCTTGTTAACTTTGTGTAAATGGCAGCTTTTTAAATACAAATACTTTGAAATGTGAACCATGTGATGCTTAGTGTACTACATGCGAAAACGGTACTGATAAAACTAAATGCCTGTCCTGCTCACCTCTTTTATATTACCAATAACTTGAAAAAAAATGTGTTAAAAATTGCAATTAAGGCTAATATGCGAACTTTTAAAGTGGTTTATGTGAATAATGTGATCCAAATTGTTAAACTTGCAAAGATTCAAAGACTTCTTGTCTTACTTGTAATAATAATTAATATTTATAAACTAACTAAACTTGCAAAGACACCTGTTTACCCAATTAATATCCGGATAACACGAGAAAATGCTAACCATGTAATGCATCATGCTTATCATGTATTAATAATACTTCATGTTCTACATGTGCTGATGATAATTATTTAAATCCTTTAACTTAATTTTGCTCGCATTGCTCCGATAATTGCAGAACTTGCGATAATAATGCTGATACTTGTACATCCTGTAATAAGGGCTAATATTTAAATACTAATACTAATAGATGTGAATAATGTAACGCGAACTGTGTAGCGTGCGAAAATGGACCCACTAATGATTAATGTACGGAATGTTAACTTAATAATTTTCTCACTTAAGACAGAAAATGCGTTATTGCTTGTTAATAAAATTAATATGCAGATGCATTAAGAACATGCTAATAATGTAATGCGTCTTGTCTTACATGTTAAAACGCTATTTCATGTAATACATGTAATGCGGGATATTATATAAACACAAGGAATAATTTATGTGAAAAATGTGATGATAATTGTCAAACATGTGAAAATGGAATAGTAAATAATTAATGTATTACCTGTAATAATAATTAAGTTCTTTTATAAACTAAAATATGCGCCGATAATTGCAATAATAAATAATTTGAGGATTAAAATAAAAATTGTTAGTAATGTGATCCTACGTGTCTTACTTGCTCGAATTCTAATACATGTGATACTTGTGAAGAAGGATCATATTTGAAAAGAAGTACATAAAAATGCGAATTATGTGACTTAAATTGTAAAACATGTATAGAAAAGGGCAAATGTGTATCTGTAAAAGAATTTTTTCTAACTAAGATTAATAATGTAAAATAGAATGTGATTATCTTTTTTCCCGATTCTAAGGAAATTGTTAACCATGTGATTCTAATTGTTTAAATTGTAAACAATTTAATGAATGTACAGAATGCTTTTAGGGACTCTATTTATTTAATGGATTTTGTAGTAATGAAATTTATTGCTAAGAGAATACTTACTTAGACGAAAATGAGTGCAAAACTGAATGTCCTTAAAATAAATTTAAAAATCTAGAGACTAATACATGCGATCATTGCCATTTTTCATGCAAAAGATGCACGGAAGCAGGCAATATTAAATGCTTGGAGTGCGAAAATGGACTTGCTTTGAATGAAGATGGTAAATGTGAGAATAAAATAATTAAAACATATGCTGCTACTAATAAGTTGATGTTTAAAGTATATATTGTTGTTACTGTATATATATTTATTGCGTGTATAATTTGCTATTTTTTAGATTATAAATCCTATTTTAGAAATAGGAAAGTGAAAAATTTCGAAGAAGAAGAATATAAACCGAAAACATCAAAATTTTAAATGGAGCCCGTAAAAGACCATATCACAGCATAAAATGAAGCAGAAAATGTAAACAATTAAAATTAAAGGTAAAGGTTAAGGTCTAAATCAGATATTCAAAAAGCAAATTATTAAATAGAAAAAATAGAAACTAACTCACAAAAGAATAATAATAAAATTAATAGAAATCCAAGAAAATAAAGTAATTATATAAGTTAAAGTTAAGCTTGCCCTGATTAAAATACCTAAAATATGTCTGAATTTAAAAATTTTCTCGATAAATAAATTATATAAAATAATACTAATAAGAAAAACAATACAAATGTTATTTTATTTAATGATATTAAAAATGAAAATAATAATATAAACAAAGTTAATAGAATAAATATAAATCATAATTATTATTAATATGACTAGAAATTATATTTTACACTTATTGCGAATGAATTTTTGGAAATGTATTTATTATAAGACTATACACGAAACTCTTTAATTAGGGCTTTATTAATGTATTTTAAATAATGCTTATTTATGCTAGTTTGCTTTTATTATAATATGAAAGGATATTTTTAAATAGCAATTTTAATATTAATGTGTATTTTAGTAAAATAATGTTTAAAAAAATTAATTGAAAATATTAATTTTTTAAAGTGTCATAGATTTATAGTTTCAAAGTTAATTTTTTTAACTATTTTTATGATATTCTTTATTTTATTTATTTTGAAAAAATGTAATATTAATAATGATGAAGAAGATTATAAATGGACTATTTGCTACTTATAAGTTTTTGCTATAGATCTAATTTTGATTTAAAATATAATTTCATTTTTAAACTATTATTCGAGTATAAGAAGTTTGAAAGGATATAATGATAAATTGTAGAAATTCTTAGATTATATATTTGTTTAAAATAATATAATAAATTAAATAAAAATAAAAGAAATAAAAAAATATA
>NW_004086374.1:0-10536 GCF_000220395.1 Ichthyophthirius multifiliis | reverse complement strand
GTTACAACTTATAAAGAAGTTGCTGAAACACTACTTTAAAACTTAAAATCTTCATAATAATAAAATTAAGGATTATAAAATGTATTAAAAATATAAATATATATATATATATATATATATATATATATATATATATTATTAGATTAGAGATGAATAAAATATAAAAAGAAGAGTTTATGATGCGCTTAATGTATTAATTGCTTCTGATGTTATTGTTAAGAAAGGTAAAAAAGTTTTTTCTTTAGAAAATAATAATTTGAATGGTAAAATATAATACTTTTTTTATTTATTTTTTGCTTATTATTTTATAGATTAAACAAAATATATTGAAAATCTACAAATAGGAAATAACCTTTTTATTCTTTTATAAAAAAAGAAGTAAGTTTTAAATTAAAAATAAGAAAAAATAAATAATTAAGCATAAAAATTACTTTTTTTAAAAAAATTAATAAATAGAAATAAAAATTAAGAAAACTAAAAAATGTAATATTATATATATAAATATTATATATATATATATTTATATTTTATATATATATATATACATATATATTTATATTTACATAACAATTATATATTAAATCTTAAACTTTTAAAAGTTAAGAAAATGATAAATTATTAAAACATCCATCTATTTATTAAGTAACTTAAAACAAATAGAATTATTTTCATCTTAATTAAGAAAAATAAATTGAATAGTAAGAATAAATATAGTTTAAATTTCCTTTTTGTTCGTTACTTTACCTTAATAAATAATTAAGTTTAATATATATATATATATATATATATATTTATATATATATATAATATTTATTTTTTATTAGGTTATTGTAAAAATAAATAAATAAAATACCAATCTAAAGATATTTTCGAAATAATAATTATAAATTTTTGGAGATTTAGATATTCTTTCTAAAATAAACATATAAGAATAATGAGATTTTATTTATACTTTTTTAAAATAAATATTCATTAATAATAATAAATGAAATAAAAATAAATATTTATTTTATAATAATTCTTATAAAATATATTTTAAATTATATTATAATAAATCTATAAAAAAATAATAATTAAATACATAAAAAATATTAATTATTTTTAAAAATTTAAATCTATAAAAAAATATAATTTCAAATAAAATAATATTATTAAAAAACATAATAATAATAAAATAAGTTTTTTTTTCTCATATAGTTTAATTATTAAGCACACAAGGACTATAAGTATCTGTAATTTTATTATAATCAACCATGAATTTTTTAATATCGAAAACCTAAACGTTCTTATAACCTTAATTTTCCTTATCTCCCTTATTTAGACTCATACTTTTGACAATGGGATCAATACAGAAAATTTCAGAATGTCTTTTGACTTAATCATATATTTATTTGGAAGTATTATACACTGAAAAACAGAAAAATTCTCCTTTTAAATCAACAGCCACAAATTAAGCTGGAACTTCTTCGTTTTGAGTAATTACGTGAGTAATTTTGGCTGTTAGAATCATATTTTTATTAAATCCTTCTTTTTAGAAATTTAATGGTAATATTGTGTATTATTTATATAAATCTTTATTTTTTGGATTAAAAGAGGCAGGTAGTGTTTTAATAAATTCAAATAAATTTTTTAATTTCATTCCTCCTTTGTTCTAAACTATATTTTAAATCTAATTGAAGTTCTTTTTTATATTATCAATTTAATTTAAACTATCTAATGTATTATCTAATTCATAAGCTTTTTCGTATTATTCAATAGCCAAATTATAGTCTTAGATGTATTTATAAATATTTCCCCTGTTATAGTATAAGTCGGGGTTTTTATATTCTTGACTTTAGTATTATTCTGCTTAATTATAACATTTTAATGCGTTTTTTATTTCGTCGATTTGCTTTTAATTTGCGAAAAAATTACTGAATGTGGCATTTCCGAGAATATACCAGCTTTCTCCATTTTTCATATCTAACATTAAAGCTTCTTTAGCTATTTTTATACTGTTTTCAACATTTTGGGATCTTTCTTGACCTACATTTTTTTTTTATATAAATATATATTTACTTTTTAACATTATTATTTTTTCTGTATTTTTTTTGTTTTTTATAAACTGAATTTACAAAAAAAAAATGGATTATGACTTATTTTTTCTTTGGTTGAGTTTTTAAAAATAAATTACAGAAAAAATCATGCTAAAAACTAATATATATGTAATATATTATATTTACCTTCTCCTATACATCTCATTACAAAAGATAAATATTAAAGTGCTTTTATGTGTTTTCTGTTACTCTTTTTTTTTTTTTTTTAATTGTTTTTTTTTTTTTTTTACGTTTGTAAGGGCATTTTCAAAACATTCTTTTGATTATTTATAATCTCTTTTTTTCCAATAATTAAGGCCTTATTTATTTTATTTATTTATTTATTTTATTTATTTTACCTAAAAGCACATAACTTTCAACTGATTTGGGATCAAATTTTATCTTTTTTTATTTTATTTTTTTATAAAATATTTTTGTTGGTATTTACGTTTTCTTTCATTAGTTTTTCTACTTTTTCATCTTATTATGGCAAAATACTTAATGCTAAGGCAATTAAATAATTTCTATCTTATTAATTTTCTTTTTAATTGATTTAATTAATATTTATTATTTAATGTTTTTTTATTTTAGTTTACCAATAGTTAAATTATTTATTTAATTTAAATATTATTCAACTATAGGTTAAAAATATTCTTATTTATCTGACTTGTAATATTATTCAGAAAGTTAAAATGTATTTTATATTTCTTTTTATTAAGTTTCAAAAGATTTATTCATTTTTTAAATTTTTTTTTTTTTAAATTAATTTTATTTTTAAAATATTAATTTTTAAAGTAAAATTTAATATATATTTTTTTTAAAAAAAAAAAAAATTAAATATCTCCTTTTATGAAAGATATTTTATTTTTTTAATTTTAAATTATTAATTTTTTAAAAATTAAAAAAAGAAAGTAAATTATAAAATATATAAATCTATGTAATAATCAGTATTTTGAATCATTTTCTGGCAATTATTAAGTAATTTACTAAAATTTTTTGATAGTTTATTATTATAAATTTTATTTTTCCTTTAATTTTTGATTTTAATAATTTTTATTTTTATTTTAATAATATATTTCTGAAGGAATTTATTTATTTTCAATTTATTAATTAATTATTTCTTATTTTAATTATTAAATTTCATCTTTTAAAATCTATTCATTTTATTTAAATTACATAATTTTTATTTATAATAAATTAATATTATCCTCATTTATGTTGCGTATATATCTATAATTATCTTCTTCATCTTTTTTATCAATTTAATTTTAAAAATCTTTAGTTTGTTTCATATATGATTCAATAGAATCTTATAAATTTTAAATTGTTTTTTTTAATTTTTAATAATATTTTTTAGGTTTTCTATTTCTTCATTTTAATCTTTAAATTATTAATTGAATTTAATATTTTAAATTTTTAAATTTTCATATTATATGTTTATATTTTCATTTTCAAATTATTTTTGGAATTAATTATTTATTTATTGTTAAAGTTACATAATTATTTATTTTTATTATTTATCTTTTTAATTTTAATTTTCGATTGAACTTTAAGCTTATTTAAAGTCATCGAATTATTACTGCCATTATTATTCTAATTATAAATATTAATTTTATAAATTTTGTAAATTCTATTCATAAATTTAATTTTATTTTTATATTTTTTCAGAATTTAAGACAAGAATTTCATATTTTTACTCTTTTTTTTGAATTTCTTATTACATTTTTTCATTTTATTCTTATAATTATTCCAATAGAAGTTCTTTATCCTCAAAATCTTTATTATTTTAATATATAATAAGGTTCTATTTTTTCAAATCAATAATTTTAATCTTCTTTTTTTCCAATTTTTATTCATATTCTTATATTTTTTAATCAACTTCTTAATTTTTTTCATAAAATTGCTAAATTTATTTATTAAGTTCATTTATATGTTTATTAAAAATTTAATTTTGCTAATTTTTTTCATTTAGTTCTTCTTCTAAGTTTTAGTTATTTTTTTCTAAATTTTATATATCTTAAACATATTAATTGTTTTCCTAAATAAGTTATTAATTTTCATTATTTAAAACATTTTTTTCATTTTCGAGTTTTTTTAATTCTGAACTATTAATGTTTTAGTGTTTTTCGAATAATTAAATTTATGTTTCGTTTATTTTTTTCATGTCTTCAATTTGTTTTTATTTTTCTTATTTATATTCGTCAAAAAGAGCTTGTATTTTTTCATATTAAGCTTATTTTTGTGTATTTTGTTGTATTTATTGTTTAATTTATTGGTTTTTATTTTATTTTTTTCAATAATTATTTTTAAAGAATTAATTTCTTTTTGTAAATTTAAAATTTATTGGTCTTTTTATTATAAATTTTCTAAATTTTTTTAATTTTAAATTTCTTTTTCGTTTTTTAGATTTTAAATTTAGATTAAAAAATCGGCTTCTTACTTATTTTTTTCTTTAATTATTTTTTCTTATTAATTTTCCAATTTTTGGATTTCTTAGTTTTTTTGTTAAATATTTTTTTCGAAAATTTCATTTTCTTTTTAATTTTGTTCCATTTTTTTTTATATTTATTATTTACAAGAATTCATATTTTAAGTTAATTCCTAAATTTTAGCTTCGTTTTCTTTTAAAATTTTATTTTTTTCATTTAAATAATTTTATGTTTGTTCTTATTAAAAATTCCAGTCTTTTTTTTAATCGAAAACTGTTTTTTCATATTTATTTATTTACTGTTATTATTCCTATATTTGCTCTCTTAAATATTCTATTAAATTATTTTATTTTTTTATATTAATTTCTTGTTCTTTTGTTAATTTATAATTTTCTTAAAGTTTATTTTCAAGATCATAATTATATTAGGAATTTATTTCATATTTTTTCTTTTGTTAAATAAACTCGATGTGTATTTTTTCTAGATTAATATTTTTTTAATTCTCAATTAAATATTAATTTTTGTAGTTTTCACTTTCATTTAATAAAGTGTTTATTTATTTTTATTTATATTCTAATTAATTTTTTAATTAAATGCTTTCTTTTTCTAAATTAAGAATTATTTCAGAGTTTTATTTTTGAATTTTTTCCAGTTTTTGAAGTTTTTCGATTTTAATTTCTAAATTTAATTTATTTTATTAATCTTCTTAATATTTGATTTGATTTTGAAACTAATTATTTATATTTGGACTGTTTTTTAGAATTAATATTTCCTCTTTTAAAAGGAAATTTTAGTTTTGTAAAGAATCATTTGTTTTTTCTAAAAAATTTATTTTTTCTAATAATTTATCTTTTTCTACAAATTATTCATCTTTTCTAATTTTTTTTTTATTTTTTCTATTTTTTTTTTTTAATTATATTTTTTTTACTTTTAAATTAATTCATTTAAATTTTGTTTTGCTTCTTGAAATTATTAAACAAGTTGAGAGTTTTCGGAATAAAGTTAATTTATTTTATTTTAAAATGAATTCGTTAAATTTATTTATGAAAAAATTATTTGATTTTCTTTCTGTTATTCATTTTCAATTTAATTATTTATTATATTTTCATCAAGCTTTGATTTTTGTATTTATATTTCTTAAAATTATTAGTTTACTTACTGCAATCTATTTATTTTTTCCACAGAGTTTTATAGTCCATTTTATAAAAAAGTTAAATTAAACATATCTTATTACTAAAAATTATACATTTTTATTTTAAATTATTTAAACAATGAAATAATAAGAAAAATTGAAATAAGTTTTCTTTTTTTTAAATAAAAATAGAAATTTAAATTATAAAAAGAACTATTAAATAATATATTAATTAATAATTATTAATATTAATATTAACATATATATAATAAATATTTATATAATTTTAATTACATGTGAATATAAATTTCATATAAAGATGAAAAAAAAGTAAATGTTTATTCATTTTAAAATAAAAATAAATTTGTACAATTATTTATAAAAAAATTAATATTATTATTATAGTAATAATTATTTTTATAAAAATATTTTTTTAATTTAAATAAAATTTTTTCATTTTAACAATTCAATAATATTTTAGTCTTATTTACTATTTTCAACTATAATATTCACATCCATAAACTTATGATTAAATAATGTTACATATACATTTATAGCAAACGCTTTATATATAGCTTTTAATGCATAATACACTCTATATATAAAATAAATTAAAATTTAATTTAGTTTATTTTAATATAAATATTACTAACTATTAATTTCTATAACAAATAGTATACGCATTTTATATTGAATTCGAGCATTAATCTTGCCAATATTCATCGCAATGCATTGTTTATATTTTTGTCGAAATTGTTATATTATAAAGAAAAGAAATAATTAATATTAAAAAAATATATTAAATTATTATCATATTTTATCTTTATTTTTAATTTTTATCAAATAAATATAATTTGAACTATTAATAAATAAATAACACAAAATTAAAAATTATTATGTATTTTTTGTATAAACAATTATTTTATTTTTATTTATATAAATAAATATATAATTTGTTTTTTTATCTCTTTTTAGATAAAATTATATTATGTTCATTTTTTTTTCACATTTTTTTAATTAAAATTGTACTAATTTAAATTTATAATATAATATTAGATTTTAATATATATTTTCTATTTTTTTTTTATTTATAATATGTCAGTATTTATATATATAATAAAAAATAATAATATTATTTATTTAAAAAAAACCATTTTATTTTTTTCAAGATTTATTTATTTGATATTTTCTAAAAAAAAAATATAATACTATTTATATAATTTTTAATTTTATATAAAAATTAATTAATATTTTTAAATTTTCTAATATAAAAAAATATTATTACTATGGTATTTAATAATTCAAAAAACAAAGTAAATATTTATATTTAATATTATATTTGTCATAAAAAATAATAATCCCATACATATTTTTAAAAATCCTGTTAAAATTTTTATAGAATTCTTAAAACTTTTAAAATAGTAAATATTCTATTTAAAAGTACTCAAAATAAATTTATCTTTTATAAATAGATTTATGAATATGATACGATTATCTATTTTAATTTTATTATTTCTTTTTTTCTATTAAATTATTGCATTTATTATATTTTTATTGATGTTTTTGTGTTTTATTTACTAAAAATCTATATAAGGATTATAATACTAATTTGAAAAACTATGAAAAATATATATTATTATTTATATATAAAAAATTAATATTATTTTTATTTATTATATTATTAATATTTATTAATTTATATAATTTTTTTTTTTATAAAAATAAAAATAACTAACTTTATTATATATATATATATGTATAACTCATGTATTTGTTTTAGGAAAATATGCTTTTTTCCATTAATTAACATATTTTTATTTATGGAATTCTTAAAGTCGTTATTAATACCTATTATTAAAATAAAGGACATTATTTTACATTTATTCCAATATAAGATTTTCTTCTTTTAATTAATTTAAATATTTAGTTGCAATGTGAACAGGAGCTGACTAGTTTTTAATTTTATTTTCGATTATTCTTTTTTTGTATTTTTCAAATTCTTATGCTTTATTTATATATTCCTATTTTTTTATTTCCAATCTTTTTTGGATATTTTTTTTATTTTTTTGTTCAATGTTTTATTCTATAAGTGTTTCTTCTGTTTTCATAGTAAAATTTGATCGCAAAAATCGCATTTTTTAACTATTTGTTTATTCAGAAGAAGATTTTAATAAATTTTCGTAATTAATAAATAAAGGGAGAGGATTATTTATATTTTCTTCAATTTATTTTTATGACATGTCGGTTTTTTAATGCTTTTTTTTTGGAAATTTTATTATTGTACGCTCTTCCAAAAAAAATGGCTTGGAAGTTCTTATTCTATGTGATTGGACTGTTTTTAATTATTTGCGGTCTATATAGCCGTTATTTTCCATATATATTTTTTGTAGTTATGGGGATTTTTGAGTTTGAATTGGTCTTGTTTGTTCAAAGGATGAAAGCGGGTCACTTATATTTTTAGTCAATAATTTGTTTAAAAATTATAAATATTTTTGTGTAATTACTATTTTTGAAACCATTATTGTTTTTTTTTTAAATAATTTTATTTTAATATTATTTTTTTAATCATTATAATTTTTATAATTTATTCTTGAATTAATATTTAATTTTTAAAAAAATTATGTTATATATACTTTTTTAAAATAATTAAATAGGTAATTTATTTGTGATTTTTTTTTTTTTTTATATAATTAAAAATTTATTTCTATTTTTCCATTTTTATATATTAAATTATTGATTTAGGTTTTATTTTTTTATAACAAAAAAATTAAAAATTAATTTTTTGTTTAATTAAAATGCTCTCAAGTTGTATGTTATTTATCAAAATAATCTGACTAGGTTTTTTTGAATATAGATTTTACAGAAAATAACTAATATTCCTAATTGCTATTATTAAAATATATATTAGGAATTTTAATGCAAGACAATCTTTTTTTCTCAAACTATTGTAGAATACTATCACATACATTTTTATATTTAATTTATGACTTATTTTATATTTATTTTTTTAATAAATTATTATTTTCATTTTAAATATATTTTCCTTTAGATTATTATATTGTGTTATTTGAAATACTATTTTTTGGTATATGTAAAGTAGATTATTGCATTGGTGCATTAACAAAAATTTAATTAGCTTATCTTTCATTGTTATTTTAATTCATATAAGGGTTCAGTTTTTATTTGAAATTTTACAAAAGTTCTTTTTTTTTTCGTTTTGTTTAAAAAGGAAGATTTTTTAAGTTTTTTCTAAATATGTATTTGTTGAAATGAATAAATCTTTTTTACGAGTTTTGCTTCTTAATTTTAATTTTGAGGAAAAATGCATTTCGGAAAGAGACAAATTATTTTTTAAGAAGAATTTTTTTATTTTCTCTTATTGTTCTTGTTTTTAAATAAGCGATTTGTTTGTTTTATTTGCGCTTTTTTAGTTTTCTTATAAAATTCTTATTTTTTAATAAACTTTTTTTTGAGAAATGTTTTCTTCTAAAGGGCTTTTTGGTTATTATATACTAAAATTAAGAGTATTTTATTACTAAAAAAACTAGATTTATTTCTATATTTACAACTATCTTTGAAATATTTTCAAATTCATTTAATTAACAAATAATTTATTAGTATCAAATTTAATAACAATCCTAATGAATTCTTTTTTGGGAATAATATATGCTGTAGAGTCATTTGAAATGCATTAAAATGTCGAAATTCTATTTTTCTTTTTCAAGAGAATTTCCTCTTCACCAAAAATCTCTCCTGTACTAAATATAGTTTAAAAAATAAAGGAGTTTTTATTATTTTAATCTTTAATTTTTTACAAAAAATCACCATTTTTAATAAAAAAGACATTTTCAGTTAAATCGTTTTCTGAATAAACAATTTAATTAAAATTAAATTCCTTTTCATAGGAAACATCAAAAAATTATTTAATTTATTAATAATCTAAATTTTAAGTATTTTAATGTAAGCAAATTCTTCAATAAATAAATTCTTTTAATTAAAATTATCTATAATACTAAAAAAAGCATTTTTATTTAAAACTGCAAATTTGCCTCCTTTTTCAGATGTCATTACTGTCGCTGTTCTTATATCAGTTCTATTTATTAAGGCATATTCACCAAAAAATTTGCCCTCTTATAAACGGTTTAGTTCTGTAGTTTTTAATAATCCTTCTTCTTTAATTAATTCTTTTTTATAAATTATAACTTCTCCTTCTAATATTATGAAAAATTCTTTTCCTATATCGCATTACTTAAAAATTAACTTTATTATTATTTTATTTAAATATTTAATGTGTTTTTGTGTACTTGATTAGGTTCATATTGTTTAAAATACATATTTTTGCATAATTATTCGTGAATATCTTCACCTTTAGGTTTTTTTTTTAAATTCTTGAAAAACCTTATATCTTGAGTTAAATTAACTAATTAATTTATTTCTATTTATGAACGATTTTATTTTTGTAAAATTTATATAATGTAGTTTAAGTTTTTTTATTTATTTATTTCTTCATCCATTTTATCTTATTTTATTTAAATTTATATATATTTTAAATTATGATTTTTTTTTTAAATAAATATAAAAATAATGTAATTTATGGTTATAATTAATATATTTCTTCTTCCATTTTATTTAATTTTTTAATTTTTTATATGTTTTTAATTTTAGTTTTTTTTTAAATAAATAAAAAAAGTAAACTATAAAATAGTTAAATACAAAGATAAAATTAATAATTTTAAATATTGATTATTTAATGATATTTTTAAAATTTATAAAATGGGTTTGGGGTTGGGGTTGGGGTTGGGGTTGGGGTTGGGGTTGGGGTTGGGGTTGGGGTTGGGGTTGGGGTTGGGGTTGGGGTTGGGGTTGGGGTTGGGGTTGGGGTTGGGGTTGGGGTTGGGGT